>NW_026596225.1:605778-731789 GCF_907164565.1 Psammomys obesus
TCTTTCTTTCTTTCTTTCTTTCTTTCTTTCTTTCTTTCTTTCTTTCTCTCTCCCCCCCATAAGCACTAGAGATTAAATCTAGGGGTTTCATGCATGTTAGGAAGGTGTTCTACCATGGAGCCATATCTCCAATCTTTCTTTGTGGTAGTAATATTGTACTATGTCTATAGACACAGAAACTGGCTAATAGGTTTGTATGGTTTTTTTTTTCATGTAAGTGGAACTTAATTGCTAAATAACAGAGCTGGGTCTTAATCCAAGTTCTATTTATGGATGCTTTTTTCCCTTGTTCTAATTATAAAGTAGAGATAAGACAGTTCTCATGTAAGCTCCAAATGTTGTAGTTTGAACTGTGCAGATCAACTTTTTTTTTGGATTGAAAAAGTGTTTCCATTTTAGATCCTCTGTAAATTCCCATATTTGAAAACTTTTGCTTTCAATTTGATGTTTCCAGTCAGCAAAAATTACTTATGTAGATAATTTGGAAACATTTTCAAAGAGAAATGAGAAGCAAGTCATAACCTCAAATGTTCTATATACATATATACATGTGGTTGATGAAATTTATCACCTGATATGAATATTTGATATGAATATATGATAGGTATAAACATTCACATAAATATTATAATATATACTGTTTTTAGCTTTAATTATTTAAAACTCATTAGTAGTGACCATTTCTGTTACTGCTTAATATTTTATTTAAGTTATTTTTCCTGACACATTTTATGGTTTTAATCACGAGAGATCTTCACAGTCATTTGGAATCTGATGAGCTCTGTATGTTTAGATCCCTGTGTCTCATTGTCATTCAAGGCTGCGGCTTTTTGCATCCATCAAGGAATAGCACTGTAACTCATCATGCTGTTTGCATCATTGAATGAAGTTTGAACTGTTGCCATAATATATGCACAATCAAGTTAATAGGCACAGTAAATGCATCACAGGACAATAGGTTTTAAATGTTGAGTCTTTGCACCCTTTTATTCTCTCACTAAAAAAAAAAAAAAAAAAAAAAAAAATCAGAATTACTACCTGAACTCTTGGAAGCTAAGCAAGCACATGCTCAAAGAAAAAACAAAACAAAACAAAACAAAACAAAACAAAACAAAAAACTAACTGGTAATTGGAGAAACCTGAACATTAGTTAGATTAAAAAATAACAATAACATTCTCAACATCCGAAACAAGTAGCAAAAGTGCAGTAAGAATCACACATGCCCCAACTCTGTGTAACAAAATGCTTCAGATTCCAGAGGAAATCCACTTTGGTTATTGTGTTATAAAGTCACATGTTTACCCACAGTTAATAACCGAGTCTAACATTCCATGCAGAGGACCAAAGCCCTTCATTTTCTTGTTGAAATGTTGGAATGATTTTTTTTTTGGTACTAAAAATGAAAACAAAAAGCAGAATGATGTGCCCTGTTCACTACCTGCAGGCTCCCTATTAATTTTCAGCATTACCTGTTATTCTTGACCTCACCATTCTGGGAAGAGAGTCTAGCTTATTGGCCAAACTTCCTAGAGGAACACTAGGTCCTACTCTTGGCAAATAGAGCTCCATTTACTTCTGGCAGCACAAAGTTTTCTGGTTCAAAGAGAAGCCTCTTGTAAGGCTTCTTGGACACCAAGTAACTCTTACAAAACAACATTTTGATGAATTAAGTGTAAATGAATCAGAAACATATGGATTATATTTCCTTTGAAATATGCATGCCTTTTCTGAATTAGGGGTAAATTGTTTGGCAAAATGTATTTTGCTAAACCCAAAATACTATAAGAACGCTCAATATTTTCAAGAGACCCCAAATTATACTAGAGTCTATTTTCTTTAACCATTAACTTGTGTTTAGGCTTAATACCATTAAAAAAATAAAAGAAAATAAGTTCAGTCTGATCTCTAGTTACTTCCCTGGATATGTGCTTTCTTAAGTAATTGATAAAACCCCTCTGAAGTATGTGCTCAACTTTCTATTCACATTTTCTTTCCATAAAAGAAATGCATTCTATGTCTCTGTCACTAATTGTGCAATCTTAATTTCCCATCTTATTCAAACTTAAAAGTACTATGTGAACTGTCTAGAAATTTCCCCCACGCTGTGCTCATTTGGACAAGCACAGATGAGAAAGACTTCTGAAAGCATGCAAGAGGGAGCCATGAGGCCCCAGCTTTGTAGAGCTGACTTCGTGAAGCCATGAGCTGTGTGGCTCTACACCCATTCTGGCTCAGTCAAGATGCCACTCTTGTCTGTGCTCCTCATCATCACACAACAGAAGAGGAAGTTAGCAAGCTGATTCTATTAAGTTTCAGGTTCCTCCTTCCACCTTTGTTTGACTTAATCTGTCTTTTTTGGGGAGGGTGAGGTGAAGAGTTTCTGCCGGGGCGGGGGGAGAGAAACATAGGGGGTTATTGCATTAGCTGTACTGTGTTCATTATCGGGTTTAGTCTTAGATTTAAGCTACACAGTTCTAGGTTAAGGGCACAAGACTCTAAAGGGTTTTGTTTTTGTTTTTTAAGATATGCTCTAACCTTTCTTCTCTCAGCCATAAGCAAGCAAGTCTTCTTCGTTTTCTCCCCTGACCCAACCCTCCCTCCCCAGGGCCTCTGTGTAGACTGTTCTTTTAGCTTGGAACATTTGGTACCCACCACGTCCAGCCATCCCTGGCTGATCAGGCTTTGCCTGCATGTCCCAGGGCCTGCATGTCCCAGTGCCTGCATGTCCCAGAGCAAATGTTACCACTCTGCAGAGAGCTTTCTTAGGCAGATGTCCCTCTCTCTTCAATGGTTGTTCATGTGGGTGTTTAACATGTTACACAGAAGGCATTGAGTAAATATTGAATCACTGAGTAAAATTTAGGCATTAGGTGGCCCTTTCCTCCTTTAGGGGTGTAGTAGAAGTAAATTAAAGAAAAAAATTGAAGAAATATACAATATTTAGCTTCTTTGTTTTTGAAAATTTTGATTTGTTTTTAAAATATTGTTGTATTTTAGTATTTTTCCTTTAAATATTTAAAGATGCAATAAGTTGGAATTTATTTATTTACATATGTTTCTAATCCAGTTTGGTAAGATGTTTTTATTTTATAGATTTGAATTTGCAAGTCTGGGGTCATATCATCCTGAATGCATGTGATCTCACCTGAGCAGGAAAATCAAACCTGCTGAATGGGAGATTGAATTTTTATGACAAATGTTTGAAGGTTGTTTATTTTCGTGAATGAATATACTTAAAGTTGGTTGTATTTTCCAAGGTATGCTCTATATAGGAACTTACTCCTGTGGGATGCTGTGGGGGTTCAGAGTGCAAGAGATTCTCAAAGTGTTTTAGAAAACTCTGGGATAACCAATGATGAACAGATACTTTTTCCTCCACCAAAATTCTGAGCAGATAATTGCATATTAATTTCCAGTGCAATTTTAAAAATAGCATGGGAGATGCAGTTTCTAGAATTTAAAAAAATATAGGTATGCGTGTCCCTGTTTATCTCTGTGTGTGCCATTGTGCATACATATTCAAGTGTGCATGCATATATGTGGTCTAAACGTGTGTGTGTGTGTGTGTGTGTGTGTGTGTGTGTGTATGTGTACCTCATGTGGAAGCCAGAGGTTGTCTTTTGGTGTCTTTCTCAAACTCCCCACACTGTATTTTTCAGAACAAGACCTTTCACAAAACCTAAAGCCCACAGACTCAGTTAGGCTGACTGGCCAGCAAGAGCAAAGGATCCTTGTATTTCTGCTTTCCTGGTGCTGGGATTACAGGTTGAGGTAGCCATATCTGGATTTTATGCTGGTGATCTTTATTCAGATCCTCCTGCTTGTACACTAAACACTTTATTGATAGGGTTATACCTTCAGGCCCTTAGGAGTTTATTTTAATAGATCAAAATATAGAACATCGAGTTGAAGTCAGTGACTTCGAAGACTAATTAGGCAATAGCACCTAAAAAAGAAATAGAGAAGAAACAAATGGTCACTGAACACTTTCAGAATGTGAAATCTATCTAACGAAATCTCTGCCATACCCAATGAGAAGTCTGGGCCAAGGCTTGCCTAGCAGAAGTGTCTTCAGTTAGGCTGACGTTCTGAATCTTTGTGACCAATTACCAATTATCTCCAGGAGACTGTAACTTCAATTCAAAAGCTAAGGTAGATCTAAAGGCATTAACAGGTAGCACTCTCTGGCTGGCCACATCCACAAGCCAACATACACAGCATTTCTTGCACTGGGGTCTGAGCGTCCACTTCTTACCTATGTTGGCAACAGCCAATATAAACTGGCAGTTGACCTCTCAGTGATAAGTTTGGAAGACGAGGCATAGAAAGATAAGCCGATGTTACCATTGTTCTTGGAGCTCTGTTTACTGTTTTCTTCTTCTTCTACCTCTTTCTCTACAGCTATTTATATTTTCTTTGCCTGCAGACCTCACCCCTGGCAATGCAGCTTTGTTGATGGATATTTAATCTCTTTCCATCAAGGATTGCTACAGTTGTCCTCAAAAGGCCATGACTGAACAAGGAATACCAGTAAGTACTCAACTAGGTCACCTGAATTCCACAGACATTCTTCTCTGCATTTATTATGTAAGAGCAATTTCCTTCCCTTGTCGATCAAAATTGATAAACTTGGTTATTCTTGCATTAGATCTGTGGACAAAGTTGTAGCTTTTACTCCTCTGGCATCCTTAGTTGTGATTTTTTATTGGAAAACTCTTTGAGGACCAATAATTCTAAGCTGCAGAATCTTAGAGGTATAGGGAACACAAGATGCCCCATTAATAGTTTGAATGATGGTAAAGAACTGTTCTGTTTTCATCCCATGGTATCCATACTCATGAATTCTTTCTAATGGGACACAGTAGCTGTGATCTGGCACATTTTTCCTTGGTGAGTGGTATCACATTCTTACAGAGGGTGTTCAGTTAGGGTTTTTAGCAGATCTCTGTATTGTTCTGTGAGGTGTGCAGCCAAGGATGGCTTGGGATATAAACAGATTTCATCAATTTGGAATGGTTCAATTTCTGAAACTTTTTCATTGTGAGGTAGATTTTCTGACCAAGTGTCATGCTTTGCTTTTTGTACATCTGTGAAACAAATGCTCCAAAACCCCAGAAAGTAGTATTGGCTGAAGATATGTGGGAAGGAAAGGCTAGTAACTGAGATATTCCCCAAGCTCAAAAGGTTTAACCCTGGGTGGCCCCGGACTGTAGTCTCCTCCTGACTTATCCTCTTTAGCATTTGCCTTCTGGCAGTAAGAGCCTGACCATCCTCAAACTTCTTCAGTACATTCTATAACAAAGAATAATAGAGTTGATAAAGTTCTTGGACAAAATCAAGAATGTACATTCTTATTTATTATACATGCATGCAGTTTGTTTTCATATTCTTTCTTGATTGGTTTACAAAAGGGTGATTTTACAAAATCAATAGATACATAAAATAAATCTGGGGTTCTGCTTTACTGATATCACACATAAAGCATAGCTTTTTGTAGTCTATTCTGTTTCCAGGGGCTAACAAGTTTCTGCAGGAACCAGAATGGGAGTAAAACACAAAAATGTTATGAACTTCTAATCTTTCTTTTTGGCATTTATCTCCTTTCCATTTCCAGGATATCTTTTTTTTTTTTCTCAAAAAAATTTGGACAAGTAGAATTTTTGCTTGGCTTTCTCAATGAAGACAGATTTTACCTAACATGCCAAACCCTGTGTGAGGATTATTTCAACTAGTAAATAAGGGACTTTCAATAGTTTCTTCAGGAGCCAGGGAAATGTCCAACAATTGTTTCCACTCAATAAAGGACTCAGAGTTGGGTTCATTATTAGGTCTCTGCTTATTATTAGGCTTCAGTAAGTCCCATACTCTCACAATGGACCAGCAATGATGCTTTTGGTCTTAGGGATACAGTGTTAATCCAGATCTTTTATTTAAGGTTCAGTGCTCAGGTATTATATCTGGCCATACTGTACAGTCATCTTAGGCTGTACATATCTTTGGAAATGGACGGGGACAATCACAGCAGTGCATACTTTCTGTGGTAGTACTTTGTATTTTCTTGAAGAGACCCATATTAAACCAGCAAGTTGTATTTGTGGAAACTGATGCAGGTTTGGGAACTGATCAAGGGATTGTGACATTTGAGCGGGGCACTGATCCTCAGCTTTATACTTGTTTACCCTTACAAACTTCCTTTTAACAAGAGTTTTACTTTTAGGCAAAATTTACCTGAACTATAATCCTATTTTAAATCCGAAATTGAATACATTTTGACAGTATCAACACCAAAATTGTAAGGAACATTAGCATTCCCATTTTTTGATGCCTCTTCAAAGTAACTTTTCAATTCATCTTCAACATTTGGCAATCATCACTTTGTATTCTGTTAGGAGAGTTTTCCTTTAAAACAATTGTATAAATGGAATTATACAGTATATAATCTATTGGAATCTACTCACTTCCTTTAGCACGATACCCTCTATACTTATACATGCTGTAGCGTTCTTCCTATATTGTACTTAGCACCATGCTTCGGGTACTTATGTATGTAGTGTTCCATATATACTCTGTTTAGTGTATCTACTGTACTCAGTACTATCCTTTTTATACTGCTAAATGCTGTAGTACTCTTTATATATCCACATGTATGTATATACATTATACTTAGCACAACACCGTCTGTACTTGTACCTGCTCTAGTGTACTCACATATGCTGTAGTAATTGGTAATTTCTTCATTTCTTTTGTACATCAGTCTTCTATTGAGTATTTAATATTGGATAAAAATGCTATGGATTTTTTCAGTAAATTCTTTGTGTGAAGAACACTTCTTATCTCTCCTAAATAAATACTTCAAGATATAATTTCTGTGTTGTATAGCAAGTTTACACAACTAATTTTACACAAAATTCTCAAATTTGTTTTTTTCCCCTTCAGCAATAAATGACGATTGTAATTGTGCCACATCTGTTCTAACACTTAGGGGTGTTATGATTCTTCATTCTACTTTTCTGGTAGATATGAAGCGGTATTTCATGGTGGTTTTAATTTTTTCTTTATTTTTAAAATTAATTAATTTTTTTATTAATTACAATTTATTCATTTTGTATCCCAGCTATAGCCCCCTCCCTCATCCAACCCCACCCTTCCTCCCTCATCTCCTCCCATGCCCTTACTAGTGAACCCACTTGGAGACTGAGCTGCCATGGGCTATATCTGTGCAGGGGTTCTAGGTTATCTCCATGCATGGTCCTTGGTTGGAGTATCAGTCTCGGCAAAGACCCCTGTGCCCAGATTTTTATCTTGAAGTTGTTCTCCTTGTGGAGCTCCTATCCCCTCCAGGTCTTTCTATCTCCTCCTTCTTTCATAAGATTCCCTGCACTCTGCCCAAAGTTTGGCTGTGAGTCTCAGCATCTGCTTGGATACCCTGCTGGGTAGAGTCTTTCAGAGGCCCTCTGTGGTATGCTCCTGTCCCATTCCCTGTTTTCTCCTTCTTCCGATGTCCATCCTGTTTGCCTTTCGGAGTAAGGATTGATCATATTACCCAAGGTCCTCCTTCTTGCTTAGCTTCTTTAGGTGTACAGATTTTAGTATGTTTATCCTATATTGTATGTCTAATATCCACTTATAAGTGAGTATATACCCTGTGTGTCTTTCTGCTTCTGAGATACCTCACTCAGGATGATCTTTTCTCTTATATTGTTGGTTGTAAGCCTAGCCTTTAACGGCTGAGCCATCTCTCCAACCCAGGATGATCTTTTCTAGTTCCCACCATTTGCCTACAAATTTCATGGTTTCCTTGTTTTTAATTGCTGAGTAGTATTCCATTGTGTAAATGTACTACAATTTCTGTATCTATTCCTCCATTGAGGGACATGTGGGTTGTTTCCAGATTCTGGCTATTATGAATACAGCTGCTACAAACATGGTTGAACAAATGTCTCCTTGTTGTGTACTTGAGCATATTTTAGATATATGCTTAGGAGTGGTATAGCTGGATTTTGAGGTAGCACTATTCCTAATTTTCTGAAAAAGTGCCAGATTGATTTCCAAAGGGGTTGTACAAGGTTACATTCCCACCAGCAATGGAGGAGGGTTTCCCTTTCTTCACATCCTCTCCAGCATGTGTTGGCACTTGAGTTTTTTTTTTTTTGTAAATAATTTTTATTTTTTATATGAATCACAGGTTATTTACTTTGTATCCCAGCTGTAGCTCCCTCCATCATTCTCTTCCAATCCCACCGTCCCTCCCTCATCTCCTGCCTGCCCCTTTCCAAGTCCACTGATAGGGGAGGACCTCCTCCCTTTCCATCTGACCCTAGTTTACCAGGTATTTTCAGGACTGGCTGCAATGTCCTCCTCTGTGACCTAGCAAGGCTGCTTCTCCCTCAGGGGTGAGGGGAAGGTCAAAGAGCCAGCCATTGAATTCATGTCAGAGACAGTCCCTGTTCCCCTTACTAGGGTGGATACTGAGCTACCATGGTCTACATCTGAGCAGGGGTTCTAAGTTATATCCATATATAGTCCCTGGTTAGAGAAACAGTCTCATAAAAGACCCCTGTGCCCTGATATATTTGGTCCTTGAGGAGCTCCTGTCCTCTCCAGGTCATACTAACTCCCCTTTCTTTTATATGATTCCCTGCACTCTGCCGAAGGTTTGGTTATGAGTCTCCACATCTGCTTTGATACACTGCTAGGTATAGTCTTTCAGAGGCCCTCTGTGGTAGGCTCTTGTCCTGTTACTTGTTTTCTCCTACTTCCAATGTCAACCATGCTTGTAGCAGTTTTATTCGTAATAGCCAGAACCTGGGAACAACCCAGATGTTCCGCAATGGAGGAATGAATACAAAAATTGTGGTACTTTCACACAATGGAATACTACTCAGCTATTAAAAACAAGGAAATCATGAAATTTGCAGGTAAATGGTGGGATCTAGAAAAGATCATCCTGAGTAAGGTATCCCAGGAGCAGAAAGACACGTGGCATATACCCGCTTATAAGCGGATATTAGACATATAATATAGGATAAACATAATAAAATCTGTACACCTAAAGAAGATAAACAAGAAAGAGGACCCGGGGTAAGATGATCAATCCTCACTTAGAAAGACAAATGGGATGGACGTTGGAAGTTACTTGAGTTTTTGATCTTAGACATTCTGATAGATGTAAGGTGAAATCTTGAGGTCATTTTGATTTGCATTTCCCTGATGACTAAGGATTTTGAGCATTTCTTTAAGTGTTTCTCTGTCATTTGATACTCCTCTATTGAGAATTCTGTTTAGCTCTGTACCCCATTTTTTAAATTGGATTACTTGATTTGTTGCTTTTTAAATTCTTGAGTTCTTTACATATTCTGGATATTTGCACTCTGTCAGATATAGGGTTGGTGAAGATCTTTTTCCAGTTTGTAGGCTGTCATTTTGTTCTGATGACAGTGTCCTTTGCTTTACAGAAGCTTTTCAACTTCATGAGGTTCCATTTATTGATTGTTGTCTTAGAGCTTGTGCTGTTGGTGTTCTGTTCAGGAATTGGTCTCCTGTGACAATGAGTTCAAGGCTCTTATCCACCTTTTCTTTTAACAGGTTTAGTTTGTCTGGTTTTATGTTGAGGTCTTACTTGGATCACCGCCCGGCTAGCTCAGTCGGTAGAGCATGAGACTCTTAATTTTTATTTTTCAAAGGACTAATGAAGGTGAGGATTTTGCTCATGGGCTTCTAAGCCATTTGTGTACCTTCTTTTTCCATATTTGAGTAAACAATTTTCTATTATTATTATTATGGAATTGTAATATTTATGTATTTTGAAACATGACACTTAAAAATCATGCATTTTTTGAACTATCTTGCTTTTAGTTTCTTAGTTATAGGCCTATTTTCTGGCTGATTATAGGGGTTTATCAAGTTGACAATGGAATCATACCTAGTAATTTTGGAAAACACAAAATATTACTCATTGAACTGTCCAGTTTATTAGCTTATTCTTTTATAATTCACAACTTGTACTGTAAGAGCTATTTGTCAAGGTGAAAGTCATAACATTTTTCTTTTAAACTCTCTTCCAGTATTATAGTTTTTGCATTTGCACTTATTATGACTCATTTGGAGTTAGCCTTTGTTTATAATATGAAACTTTAGGTGGAGATTCTTATTTTTATTTTGCAAATGGATACTGAAAACGTCAACATAATCTGTAGAAAATTTATATTCATATTTTTATGTCTATTTTATATAGTTAAATTCTGGCCTTTGATATAATGAATATAACCTTGTGGTAGTTAAAATTCCATCACCTGGCATTTCTTGCTTATAATGAGTTTCATCATCTTCCCTGGTACCAAAAAGCTAAATTCTGTAAATGGTATCTCTTATCACCAAATATGGTCTGCAAGGGAGGGCAGCATAAGCCCCTCAGTGATGATGGCCTTTTCACCATTTGTGTAAATGGATTTGACAACTGTACACCTTGGGTCTTCTCACGTCATGAAGCGTTTTGATGGATTCCCAGGTCTCCAACAGACTGGTTTCCATCAATCTTCAATCCTTTTCTGTGCCATCAGTTATGGAAATCTAGACAATTCAAGTTTGCTCAGCATGATTATCCCTTGCTCTGATTTTTCAGGATCCACCATAGCTACAAATTGACTATACCTTCTACAGTCTTCCATAGTATGTCCACATCTTAGGACAGTGTCTTAATGCAAACTAACACTCAGTAAATTTAGTTATTTAATTCAGATGCTTTTTTATTTTTTATTATCATTTATTACAATTTATTCAGTTTGTGTTCCGGCTGTGGCCCCCTCCTCATCTCCTCCCAATCCCACCCTCCCTCCCTAATTTCTCCCTATTTCCCTCCCCTAGTCCACTGATAGGTGAGGTCCTCCTCCCCTTCTATTTGATGCTACCCTATCAAATAGGACTGGTTGCATTGTCTTCCTCGGTGGACTGGCAAGGCTGCTCCCCCCAGAGGAAGGTGATCAGAGAGCCTGTCACTGAGTTCATGCCTGAGAAAGTCCCTGCTTCATTTACTAGGGAACCCACTTGGAGACTGAGTCTATGGGCTACATCTGAGCTGGCGTTTTAGGTCCTCTCCATGCATTGTCTTTGATTGAGGTATCATTCTCTTCAGGGTGCCCAGCACTCAGTTTTTTGTTGTTGTTGTTGTTGTTTTTTTTTTGTTTGTTTGTTTGTTTTTGGCTTTGTTGGTCTCCTTTTGGAGCTCCTGTCCCCACCAGGTCTTTCTATTTCCCCCTTCTTTCATAAGATTCTCTGTCCTCTGCACAAAATTTGGCTATGAGTCTCAGCTTTGGCTTCGATACCTTGATCAGTAGTCTTTCAGAGGCCATCTGTGGTAGGTTCTTGTCCTGTTCCCTGTCTTCTCCTGCTTCCGATGTCTATTGCATTTGCCCTTCTGAATGAGGATTGGGCATCTTCCCTAGGATTTTCCTTGTTGTTCAGCTTCTTTAGGAGTATAGATTTTAGTATGTTTATCCTATAGGATGTGGCTAATATCCACTTATGAGTGAGTATATACCATGTGTGTCTTTCTGCTTTTGGGTTACCTCACTTGAGATTGTCTTTTTTAGTTCCCACCATCTGCCTGCAAATGTTATGATTTCCTTGTTTTTAATAGCTGAGTAGTATTCCATTGTGTAAATGTACCACAATTTCTGTACCCATTTCTCCATTGAAGGACATCTAGGTTGTTTCCAGCTTCTGGCTATTATGAATAGAGCTATTATTGAGTAAATAGATATATATCACCCTGCACAAAGCTAAAGTCTAAGTGGATCAAATACCTTAACATATAACCAGGCATATTAAACCTGCTAGAAGAAAAAGTGGAAAAAGCCTTGACCTCATTGGCACAGGAAAAAAATTCCCGAACAGAACACCAACAGCACAGGCTCTAAGATCAACAATCAATAAATGGGACCTCATGAAACTGAAAAGCTTCTGTAAATCAAAGGACACTGTAGTCAGAACAATTCTACAGACTGGGAAAAGATCTTCACCAACCCTATATCTGACAGAGGGCTAATATCCAGAATATATAAAGAACTCAAGAAGTTAAAAAGCAACAAATCAAGTAATCCAATTTAAAAATGGGGTACGTAGCTAAAAAGAGAATTTTCTGTAGAGGAATACAGAATGGCAGAGAAACACTTAAAGAAATGCTCAACGTCCTTAGTCATTAGGGAAATGCAAATCAAAATGACCCTGAGATTTCACCTTACACCAATCAGGATGGCTAAGATAATTCAGACTCTTTAATCACGCATCTTCAGAATCCAGACATGGACCTCACTCACTTAAGAAGAACTTGCAGATGACATTGTCTAAAGAAGCAACATCTCTCACCTTCTCTATGCTAGGTCACCAATACATAGGATTCAGTAGCAACAGTATGATAAATTTGGCCCTAGGGTATCAGAGGTGCTGATCCAAAAAGGTGCAATGATATGTCAGCAGGTACTAGGAAGAATATATTGTCTGGATTCTAAGGATGCTAGATCAAAATTATGAGTGAGTTTTTAGTCTGGGCTACTTTTCTTGCTCTCTTACCACATGGAAAAAAAGGAATAAGTACCATTTTATAAGCTGTTAAAGAGACCCTATAGATTTCACATTTAATTTTAGTTTTTGTTAACTACAATCCTGTTTTTAATAACTCCTCACAAAGTCAATGTGATTGAATAGCTGACAGACAATTCCTCTGTGGTGTGCATAATTTAGCACACCAGGGCACCACTCTCCAGTTATAGTTGCTGGAGGTTTGGCCGTTGACACAGTCAGCTAAGCACCATCTATAGGATACCTATGACCAGGGATGAGCTAAGGGGTCAGGGATCCAATTTCCAAACCCCATTTATCTGCTTGCAAATAGATTTTCTTCATTAGCTAAATTCTCTGGAAGCAGATGGCAATCCAGAATTAAGATAGAAAGGATGAAATGGAGATCAGCACCTGTAAAAAAAGTAGAAAGCATAAAACTGGGCAGTAAGAAATAGGGTTACAATGTAAACCTGCAAAGCTCTCCTAGTCCGGTAAGGTCTCTGGAACCAAGGCTACCTGATCAGAGGAGTATCACATTGAGTAAGTCTGTCCTTCACTACAGTTTTATTCATTATAAGATGAGAATAACGTTGGAGCAAACGCCCAGTCAAACATGAAAAAGTTGGGTGTGGTTTCCCTAATTTCTTCCTCAGCCTGTGGGTCATGTGTATACAGGAGGGCTACTGATTTTTTTTTTTTAAAGTTAATCTTGTATCCAGCCACTTTGCTGAAGGAGTTTATCAGCTGCAGGAGTTCTTGGTGGAAATTTTGGGGTCACTGATGTATACTATCATATCATCTCTGAATAACTTCTTCCTTTCTGATTTGTATCCTTTTGATCAGAGAATGGGCAACCTTGTCTTGTCCCTGATTTTAGTGGGATTGCTTCAAATTTCTCTCCATTTATTTGATGTTGGTTATCAGCTTGCTGTATATAGCATTTATTATGTTTAGGTATGGGCCTTTTTATCCCTGATCTCTCTAAGACTTTTATCATGAAGTGGTGTTAGATATTGTCCAAGGTTTCTTCTGCATGTAATGAAATGATCATGTGATTTCTTCAGTTTGTTTATATGGTGGCTTACATTGGTGGATTTTTGTATGCTGAAACATCCCTGCCTCCCTGGCCATCCCTTAGTATGGTGGATAAGGTGTTTGCTGTGTTCTTGAATTTGGTTTGCAAGTATCTTTGAGTATTTTTGCATCACTGTTCATAACGGAGACTGGTCTGCAATTTTCTTTGTTGAGTCTTTGTGTGGTTTAGGTATCAGGGTGACTGTGATTTGAAACAATGCATTTTCAAAATGACTCTAAGATTATATCTTACACCTGTCAGAATGGCTAAAATAAAAACTCAAGTGACAACACATGCTGACAAGGATGTGGAGAAAGGGAAATATTTCTTCGTTGCTGGTGGGAGTGAAAACTTGTACAACCTCTTTGGAAGTCAATCTGACGCTTTCTAAGAAAATTGGGAATAGTTCTACCTCAAGACCCATCTATACTACTCCTGGGCATACTCCTGAAAGATACCATACAACAAAGACATTTGCTCAACCATGTTCATAGCAGCTTTATTCATAATAGCCAGAAATTGGAAACCATCAATGGAGAAATGATAAAAAAAATTGGGGTACATTTACACAGTGGAATACCACTCAGCCATTAAAAACAAGGAAACCATGAAATCTGCAGGCAAATGAATGGAACTAGAAAAGATCATCCTGAGTGAGGTAACAGACCCAGAAAGACACACATGGTATATAAGCTTATAAGCCTATTTTACTCATATACTACAGGATACACATACTACCATGCACAGATCCAAAGAAGAGAAGTCTGATGGACATCTTAGGCTTCACACTGGTCCACTAGTTAGAGGAATGGGGGATATCTCTGACAAAGACTATGTTGCCTGCTTTTTGATCACTTCCCCCTGATGGGACTTCCCTACAAGGCCACAGGGGAGGAAGACAAACTCAGTCCTCATGGGAATAGATGACCTGGGCTGCCTGGCTAGGGGGGCTCCCTATTCTGAAGAATAGGAAAGAGGGGATGAAGGAAGGAGGGAGGGGCCTATGACCCAGATGTAAATTTAATTAATTAATGATTAATTGAAAAAAAAAGAAAAAGAGTTGAAAATTATAGATTGGTAGCTAGCTGCATTTCTTGGGCCCCAGCAAAGCATTTTTTTCTTTCTTGAAATGGGATATGAGTTCATATTCTGGAGACTTCCATGCCTTGTGGTTTAGTGTCTATGAAATATATCTTGGGCTTAAGAAATTCTAATTTTCTGGGAGGTGGAAGTACATGCCTTTAATTTTAGCACTCAGGAGGCAGAGGACATCCTGGTCTACAGAGTGAGTTCCAGGACAGCCAGGGCTACACAGAGAAACCCTGTCTTGAAAAAACAAAAACAACAAAACTTTTCTAATTTTATTAGTTCTACTCTTTGGAGCAGCAGCATGTCCAACCATAATCAGGATTATTATTAACACAACCTAGAACAATTTCCATAAGGTCACAGATTTTGGCTTAACTAGAAGCCTTATGCTTGCAGCAAAACTCTATTTTCTATTCATAATGTAACTAAAACTATTTTCTTCCCCTAGTGGAGAACATAATGCGGAGAGGCCTTTAAACCTCTTTTTGCCAGTGCACTTTGCTTGCTGAGTTTTTATCATACAGTCTTCTCAGTGCTGGAGCGACTGTTCTCTTTTTTCCCAATAGTTTCTCTTCCTCTTCCTTCTGACTTTGCAGAGAGAAATAACTATTACAAGGTAATCCATCATGTCTCATTTGGAAAAATGTGGAGGTAAGGGTGGGAAACAGAATTCACTTAACGCTTCCTGGAAATTACCATGAGACTTCCTCTTGGCTAATTGAGCAGACATTCCTGAACACTCTGCCTCTCCTTTCTATTCTTGTGTTAATGAAGAACTTATTTATTTTGTTATATATTTTTAATGGGATTTTAAGGCTTGAAACTCATTTTTATATAGTTACTTTTGAGGCAACTATGATTTTTTTTCTGGATAAAAAATAAAAAGAAACTTAATTAGCAATTTAATTCATAATTTTCTTTTACTCAAACTTATGATTTTTGAACCTTTACACCAATGGCATCTTTGTGACAGAAAAGAGCTATTTAGGGAAATGGGCACGATTCTGAATGTGGGCAATGGAGTAAATACTTATAATATTTTATTTTTCTCCTTGCATCTGGTTGTTTTCCAAGGCCATAAAAATAATGACTCCACGGCCAGGAGCAGAGTTTGACACCAGAACAAGAATCATAAATACAGGCGGGAATTTTGAAATGGGAACTGAGAATGTTAATAGAACGGAATTAGAAGATACAGCATGTATGCGCATGTGTCACCAACTTCTAATTCCGAGCCTGTATGTCAGAAGCCCTCATTAGAGAATGTGCATCTGACTTTGTTTTAGGCCATCGGGACCACCTCATCCTTTTGTTTATTTTCAGTTAACATTCATGTCAAAATAATTACTGTGTCACTTTAAAATTGCTTCTAAAATAATTAGGAACATGATTTATTATTTCTCATGCAACCCTTCAAAAAAAAAAAAAAGAAAAACTCGCTGACATAGCATAGCCTCACAGCAAGCTGAACAACACAATGAAAACTTCAGGTCCCGTGTCAAAGGGTTTGTAGGTAAATTAGATCAATACTGCTAACTGCTTTCTGATTTTTTTTCTTTTCAAATAACCACAAATTTTTTTAAAACTCTGATTATATTTTCATGATATTTTTCCTAACTTTTGTTTAGAAGATGTACTTTTAAGTTATTTAATATAATTTTAGGCACAAGGTGGAAGTTATTAACTAAGTAGTTTTGGCTAGTTAGAGAAATATGGATTTCACTCTTGTTTAAAAAGTCTTTATTTAGAACTTTTGCAAAAAACATGCTCATGCACAAACACACTCACTAAATTCTAAAGTAACCCTTAATGTGTTGATTTTGAAGATATATTTTAGTTATCTATATGATTCTTTAAGTATTGACCTTTAGTTGTATAAAATGTTATATTTTTCATAAATAAAGAATGGCTTAAAACATAGGATTTTAATCTGTATATTAAATTTTTAAGACAGGAGGAACTTTTAAAGCATTTGTTGCTACTAGAATTTTCTAATTGAGAAATCGATCATACTCATCTTAGTATCTTTGCCTTAAACTCCGCTCTGCAAAGCAACCATGGGATCCACTGCCCTCCACAGCTCTTTAGAAACATATCTGTGAGGTTATAAAATTATCTGAATTAACACTTTCATCACTGAATCATTATTTTCACAAAGAGAACATATGCTTTGGTAAATTCTGAGTTTTCTTCAGAGAGCCTTCAATTACTATTTGATAAACTAATAATTTATTGATAACTAACCTGTCTCTCCGTATTTCTACATAGTTCAAGAACAAAACAGACTTTCCAAATACCTCTTCTCTAAAGATAAAAGAGGTGCTAATTTCTTCTTCATTTTAGTAAAATAAAATGTAAATTGGGGGCAAGGTAGTACAACTGTCCTTTTTGGCACTTTTTTCATTCATTCATTCATTTTTTTTTTTTTTCCCAATAGGAGTATTTTATTCAGTATAGTGCTAGGGAGCAGAACTCTAGGCAGGAGCTATAACACTGCCAGCATATTTTAAGAAGTATTGGTTTTGCTTTGCTAGGATCCATGAGGTGTTTCATGAGTTATTTTATCATTGAAGAGAAGACCACAGGTGTGCATGATCTCGAGGAAGGTGTATATTTATAATTTTACATGGTCGGAGGATATTTCTATGGTCTAGTTCATACCTTACCTAGGTTGAGTTACACAATGAATATCTTTTACTCCTGGTGTTTAGAGGACTTATTGATTTCATGTAAATTAGTTGTATACAAGAAGTAGAATTTTTAAAAAAATAAAAATGAGTGTAATAGTTAAAAGAATGGACCTATTCATTTAATTTTTATTTTTAAAGGTATTTTTTAAATTTGGGGATATGGCCCACTTAAGTGTAAATTAGTTCCAATAAACATTTCTTAAACCCTTTTAAAGTTATTGCTTAGGAATGAAAAAGACTATCAAGAACATATATTTTTTTAATTCCTGTGCAATGATTCTGGTACAAAGAGGGGTTTAATTTCTGTAGTGAATATACAGGTTTTAGAAACCATGATATTACAATAAAACATGAATGTATTATTTTTTCTTCTTCAGAAAAAGCACCCTAGTCTAATAAGACACAAATGTTTCAATAGAAATAAGTAACAAAGTAGACAATACTCTCAAGACATAGAAGGAAATAAAAAAAATGGCATTTTATGACTGCAACAGAGAGAAATTTTATGATTAACAGTGTGTGATATGTGTTTAAATTAAATATTTGAGATAAGGATTTATTATTTATTATTAATAAATGTCATCTTTGGTAACACTTAATACTGCTTACTCTTAGGTGCCAATATGATTGTTAAATTTAACTTGAATCATACTAAAAACCACTTTGGATTTGTTGTCATGATATTTATCATTTCAAATGTTGTTGCATAAAGCAGATTTGTGATTTCTTCTTAGTGTAAAATTGATTGTACAATTCAATTTACATGAAACATATTGTACTCATTCAAGAATATGTTCTAATCTCCTTTTCTGCTTAGTAAGATGTCTCTGTAAATATTTATGAGTTTGCCATTTAAAACCAAACAAAAAAGAACTTTTAAAATTCAAAGCAAAACACAACAAAAGAAACAAATTAGGAAAGTATTTTTTTTTCTTTCTTGGCAAGAGATTTCTTTGTGAATTTTTGGCTCAGGATGCTATTGAAAATTGCAACATTTTATTCTTCTGGAGCAAGGGCTTCCCTCCTCCTTCCTCCAGTGTACTTTTGGGTACTGATTCTGATCTCCCTGTTTATCTTTGGGCAATGATGACAGGATGTCTTTATGTTGATCAACTAATATACACAAAAAGCAACAACAAAAAATTGTCCCTACGCAAGCAGTGGCAGTTTTGCAAACAGTTCATTTTCAAGGCTGTAAATCTAATTGACCTTTTAGTATCATATACAAATTCCTCATATTTTTACTTTGCCTCGCTTCCAATACTCTTGACAGTATTACTATAAACCTGTTACAAGAAATGCCTAGCCCATCAGTGTTTGAAGCAAGACAAAATTAACTCACCTATTTCACATTTATATTTCTAATTCTCTTTGGATTTGGTCTATTCAAATGGTCTTATGCATGATGTTATAATATTCTGCCAGCTTTTTTACAAAAAGAAAAATCTGATGAATATTTCTACCAGAGCAATGTACTATCTTTATATATCCATCAATTTAGGAACTACTTCGAGTTTTGTTGACACGTCATGTTTAGTTGCTGTGTTTGAATGTGTTCTGTCAAAGGCCACATGTTGATATCTTAACATTCAGTGTGGTTTATTGGCAGGTAGCTCCCAATGAGGGTGCCATCCTCCCGAATAGATGGAGCCGGTTCTCAGTGGAGTGCAAATTATCAGTGGAGTGGGCTAGTAATTTTAAGAGCAGTCTGATTCTCTTCGTTCCTTTCTCCTGCTCATGTTTTCTCTTCTACTTTTCTGGTTCTCCCCAGTAGCTAAATGTGCACTGTGCTGTTGGGTTCCCTAGTTTCCAGAACCATGAGCCCCAATAAACTCCTTCTCTTTATGACTCTTCCAGTCTGAGTATTTTTTTCAATAGCAGCTCTTTGGCTCTCTAAGGTAGAGGTAAAGGGCTTGATCTGGATAAGGGAATGCAGTAGGAGGAGTGGGTGCAGGAGCATCTTTCCTGCTTTGTTGTATTTTGTGCTATAGGCTAGCACAAAAGACCCGGGGCCACAGTGATGCTGCTCTTACTGCAAGACCCGAGAAACAGAAGCTTTTATGATGTTGAAGGACTAATATGAATGGCTCTAATATTTTTGGGATGTTTTCAACTCCATAAAAAGTTCTATGGAAATAGATTTACTGAAGATTAAAACACCTTTAGGAAGGAGACTTTCTGCAAGTGGCTTTGGGAATCTTCTTTACTGAAAATTTCATTTGATGTGTAAACACAATGACAGAAAAGTTCTTATAACAATTGCAATTTATACTGCAGAGGCTTTCAGAGGCATGGCAGTTCAGTGTCCAAGTGGGTTACATAGTAATGGGAAGAGGGACTGCCTCTGACATAATCTGATTGGCCTGCTCTTTGATCACCTCCCCCTGAGGGGGGAGCAGCCTTACCAGCCCACAGTAGAGGACAATGCAGCCACTTTTGATGAGAACTGATAGACTAAGATCAGAAAGGAGAGGAGAACCTCCCCTATCAGTGGACTTGGGGAGTGGCATGCATGCAGAAAGGGGAGGGAGGGTGGGGTCGGGAGGGGAGGAGGGTGGAGCTTATGGGGGGATACAAAATGAATAAAGTGTAATTAATAAAAAATTAAAAAAAAGAATTGCAATTTATTTTACTAACTGATAATAATATGTAGAAATTAAATACTACTGTAATACTTTTGTATTGTTTTGTTCTGCTGGGATATAATCATCACACATACATATATACACATATGCAAACAAACATACATGCATACACCCACACACACCAATGAAAATGAGGACATAACTGCTCCTAGGTATGGTTGGAGTAGAAGGTTTTTATTGTGGATATGAGGGAGACTCTAGCCAGAGACATCTAAAAGGGTCCAGACTGAACTGGGAGGGCAGAATAGACTGGACTATGGAGGTTGGGGCAGGGGGAGAGGAAAGAGGAGAGAGGGCAAATGGATGAAGAGAGGAGAGCACATGGCCAAAATGGCCAGATTATACAGGAATCAGAAGCTGGGAGAAGGAAAACTCAGTCTGACTAGAGAGGTTTAGGGTAGGAAAGGAGTGAGAAGTTCTGGGAGGGGCCACAGGTACTCAGCCTTGTTGTGGGTTACTGAGGAACCTGAAAAATACACACACGCACACACACACACACACACACACACACACACACACACACACATAGATATATATTTTCCTACTGTCACTGCTTCCCACACTCTGTTGTGCTTTGGGCCCTTTAACAACACTCCTGTTCCATTTAGTAAAATTTTACTTATATTTATGGACTGAGAAATTGTGGGTTTGTTATCACTGTCTTACTTACTTCAGAGCTTTATGTCTCTTCCCACTTTCCTTCAAACCCATCCTCAGCACAGCGGCTTCTCAGAATCCCGCCTCTTCCACTTCCTGCCCCATCCTCTCCTTGGTACATCCCTGTTGATGGAGTGGTTGGAAAAGATAGTTTCTTCCTACAGGGTATGCTTGTCAGTATCATTTTCCTTTTGCTGGTAGCTTGTGATTGCTTTTGGCTTTTCTATCAGATGTGTGTGGCTGAAGGCCGAGGACAGCGGTAACCCCAGCTCCACCAATGAGACACCCTACCACGTGGGCTATCTGTAACTCAGTCACACTTCTTTACCGGGTAGTCTCAGACTGGCGTCAGGACTCAGGTGCCCATTTCCCCACCCTTCAATCTTCAGGACAGTCTGACAGGCCTTCGGGACTTCCAGGTTTGAGCACACATCAGCCACCTCCGCGCACCAGCACCAGGAATGACGGTAACCTTCCCCTAGTGATTATTATACCTGTTCTAATGTTTCCATTTGACATTGGAGCAGATGTCAAGCAGCATTTCGTCCGTGAAGCACAAGAGACATGCAAGCACCTAGGAAGAAAGCGACTTTCCTATTTAGAAATTAACCACCTTAAGCAAAGTAAAGGAAAGGAGTTAAGTATTTACTCCACTGTATTTCAGCCTTCCCCTTTCTCTGCTTTCTCCTCTCCCTCTGCCTCAGAGATGATTGTTTTTATTTCAAACATCCCAGAACTCTCCATTTTTTTGTCCCCATTCCCTAATGAATTCTCCTTTTGCCAGATTTTTGTAAGGTAGACAAGGATCAGTTCTAAATGAATAAGGTCTATAAAATTGGTCTCAGGTTTTTTATTGTCTCTTTTAAGCCAAATTACCCCAGAAAGAGCTATCTAAACTTAGAGTTGCAAAGACCTATTGAGATATGGAAAATATTACTAAATTTGAGTGTTAGAGTTATCCCCGATGATGTAGGATTTATGAATGACACAAGTGTCTTCAATCACTTTATGTTCTTTTCTCCCCCTGAGTAAAATCTTTAGAGCTGATTGAATGAGAGAAATACTGAAATCTAAATAAACTTGATTCTAGGGGAGAGAAGTTGTTTTCACAAAGTGGAAATAACTAGGATTTTCTGTATGGAGTTTTCATTTCTTTCTTTATTAAGTTATCATGGCAGAAGGACACAGAAACAAAGGCTGAGTGACTTGAGGGTAGGATTACAAACCTGGCTGCAAATAAAGGTGTCATGTAGAAGAATAAAGTAGCCCAGAGGGCATTCAAGCGGTTCACTGAGCAAGTCTGAGGATGCTCAGGGACTCAGGACATTAGGGCCAGGACTAGCAGGTGGAACAGGGAATAATTAAAGTAGGTCTTAATCCAGAAACAGGACGGAGGATGGCCAGTTCAAGATCCTTAATTTGGTACAAAGCCAGCCCACATGGCTTACTCTGGTGAATGGAGACCTAAGCAAAAATATCTCTGTTTTGTATGAGGACCTAGAGTGACAAGCATCATAGTCAAGCTCTTCATGGGAGTTGAATGACAGAGTTGGGAATGATGTAGGATGAGCTACATGGTCTCAGCTCTGTCCAACTGGGACAGCTCTAAAGATCTGCATCTCCACTGGGTTGTGGGGAAATCCAAACCAGAGTGCCGGAGTGACAATGGCAGGTAAGCATGGCTTATATTCAGGAGCTGAAACTTTTTCTTCTCTCTACTTTCACTTTTGCAGAATGTAATTTCAAAGTGAAAGGGTTCACCAAATGCCTGTAACTGACCAGGAGGTAAGACTTCATTTGGCTGCAGGCTATTGGCATGTTTTCACTTCCTCAGGAGTAAACAAAGTAGGGACCCTGGCTAACTTCCAGAAAGTGCTAGTGGACAATGGAGAAATCAGTGTGATAAAGGGTCCACTATAACAATTCCGTCAGAAAAACAACTTTTTGTGTTCTTATCTAGTTGTTCATGGAGGACTGGGGATGTACCCAATGTGCAAATGTATATCTGCTCAAGGAGGATGTCTTTACAGATCACTTGGCTTATTTCAATTACCTTTCTCTTTACTTGGTAAACTATCATCAGTGTTGGATACTAAAACATTTTCCATGGTTTAGCAGTGTCATCACTTTGTTTCTCTATGCCAGCAGCAATTCAGCCATAGTAAAACTTTCTGCCCCTTTCTTTATTGTGAAATAACTATTTAGAGAGTGTACTTAGTATACCATCACAGCATTAGTTTTATTCATATGAATAAAATGATCAGAGAACTCAGGAGTTGAAGCTGCTACACTATGCACAGGTTTCTGTTAAGATGAATACACCTTTGAGTTGAGTTGAGATTAGAACAATTTTTAGGATCCTCTGGTTGAAGATGTAAATGGCTTTTGGATTTAGAACTAACAAATTGTTGAAATTTGGTCCTACCAGAGTGAGCACTGCAGGCTAGAGTTCAAAGGGCTGGAAGGTACTTTGAAGACTGTTGGTAAAGAAAAGCCATTTCCAGTGTTCCCCCTTTGCTCTGTGTTTGTATTTGATGGTGTGTTCTCAGCGTCTGTTCCACGTTGACATTCCTGCCACTTACTGCATGATGAACTCTGATCTCTCTGTAACTGTAAGCCAAATAAACTCTTTCTTCTATGCCTTGGTCATGGTGTGTTATCACAGCAACAGAACATTAATTAATTTATCATATTTTATATTAGAATTCTCTAAATGATTCCAATGTGATTTCCCCACTATTGAAGTTGGTTTTGGAATGAAGTCATGATGAGAATTTGACAAATGCTTCAATTTCAATGCTGTCCCTATAAGCAAGGTGGTAGAGTCTGATTATTTTTTTTTTTGTTTTTGCATGTGTGTTTTTTTTTTTTTTTTTGAATTGGCAAATGTAACCCCTGTATTCCATGGTCTGTTATACATTCAAAGTCCTGAAATTCAACAACATTCCCAATACAGTGGTTTATAATCTGCCCTATTTCATTTAGAAAAATGATTTTTCCCCAATGGGGTCAAAGATAGGTTCAAAATATTTTCTTGATTGCAGTTAGCATCTCACGTTAGACTACCTGATCTATGTCTGGGTCATTTACTAAGGAATGCACGCTATGCTTGAAATAGTAAGTAATAACTTGTTTATCTCACTATTTATTTTAAATAATGACGTTATTATTAGGTTAATAAAACAAATACTCGGTCTTAAACATTGTAACATTAGTTCCAACATTGGGTCAAAGTAACTTGAAACAGAATCTTCTCAGACCAGAAGTATATTTTGGAATATTCCCTACTGAAAATAAAATAATCACCACAGTCTTTTGAATGTATACTATACATCATGATTAAAGTAACTATTTTGCAAATAATTGCTTTATTTGATTCTCTCGATACTTCTATGAGTTAGTTACTGTTAACACAGTATTTTCTTTATCATTTTGTTTTTGTACATAGCTTCCTTTTTCTTTTAATTGAAAATTTATATAATATATTTTGATCATGGTTTTCCATCCCCTGTCTCTTCTCAGATCCTCTGCACCTCTCCACCCATCCAACTTCAGGCCTCCTTTCTTCCTCGATAGAAAATAGAGAGACAAATAAAAAAGCAAACAAAGCAGAATTAAAAAAAAACACAAAAGCTCTCTCTCTCTCTCACACACACACATACATACAACAAAGCCCATAAAAACATAAAATTGGAAACCATAATATACAAGCCAAATACTAATAAGATTTAAAAAATAGCTCAAACAAAGTGATATGATAAAGAAAAATCTACAGAAACACTGTTGAGTTCCTTGTGTCTGGGCCACCTGCTGCCATCCATGGCACTTACCCTTAAGCGTAGTTTATGTATCCAGTGAGACTTCATTGGAGAAAACTGCTCTATCCATTGTGAGCAGTCGCCAGTTGGAGCTTTTTGGTTAGGGATGTGAAGTCAGAATACCACAGAAGAAACAGAGACTTTAAGCAAGTGGCCTGAGTTACGAAGTGCCACAGCTGGAAATCCAATCTTTTCCCACTTCAGAAACCTGAGCTCTTACCCAGAAAGGCTACTCTGTACTTTACACTCTAGACATCATTATATGTAAAAACTTTCTTTTCCTGTCATTTGGCTGCTAGAGAATGTATTCTATCCCTACTTCAGCCAATTACCACCAATTAATGTCTTAACGCCAGTTTATATGGGCGCCGGGGCTAGCCTCACGGGTCAGCACATCTTCCCTTTTTCAGGTTCAAGGAAAGAATCTGTTCTCTTTCTCTGGCTAGTTTCTAGAGGCCAATCATGCCATGAGGAGAATGTTTCCCTTCTTCTATCTTCAAAGCCTGTGTCATGTCCCTCTGACCAACCTTCTGACCTTTGATCACATCTTGCAAAGGTTTAAGGACTTTTGCATTTAGAGTGTGGACAAATAATCCAAAATCTCCCTGGTTCAAGGTTCTCAGTCACATCTATAACATCCATTTTGACATACATGGAAATGTAGTGATAGCTTCTGGAACTGATTTAGGACATAGATCTCTGTGGGCATTTTGCTACTTGCAGTATTCTAGGGACCTATTTCTGAAAATAAAATTTCAAGAAATATTAAATTATACTGCAGTCAAAGCAAAGGGGCAAACAAGGAGTAGTGAACCTCCATTAAATGCAATGTCCTCTTCAGGATTATTTACTCACAATGTCCTTAGCAATAGAACTTTGTACATAAGCTCACTCATTTCACACCAATTTGTATGTTTTCCTTGATCCCACCATCATTGTTTAAAAAAACCAAACTGAAGGATAATTTGTATCTATTAACACCCATCCATTTAAGTATATAATTCAACGAGTTTGATTGAACTTATTTTATTTTCATATTTTAACATTCCTATTGAAAGCTTTAATTAAACTATGGTATGCGTATGGAAGGGAAAATGTCATGAGTGTAGAGCCTGAGGAATTTTCACATTGGTATAATGACCATTCAGATATTTTTCTTTATTCTCAAAAGTTTGCTAATAACTCAAAAGTTTCTAATATCTACCATTGGCCCCAGAAGTCACAGACTAATTTTTATGAGGGTGTTTTGGCCTCTTTAAGAAAGTTAAGTCCAACTCCACTTCCATCAGCTTTTGCTTGGCTACTCTCGCCGGCATGCTGCTTCTGACAGGTAGTTATTCATGTATGCACCGAGAGTGGATAGGTTATGATTTGGTTATTTGACCAGTTAAGGAACATTTGGAATAATGTTTTTCCAATAAAGTGTCAGACTATCATGAAAAAGGGTGTTGTAAACATTCTCATACAAATGGTTAGTACACACTTTTCTATTTCTTTTCAGTAAATATGTTAATAGTGATGGAACTGTTCAGTCTGCCACAAGTGTTGTTCCTCACAAGCCCGGGATTCTGTGGGAGCTCAGCAGCCAGCCCAGAGCCAGGGATGCAAGAGCCAACACAGTCTTGCCTGCAGAACTGTGAGGCTCAGGGCACTAGAGACTGAGTTTCTCTGTTGGGTGCAAACCCATGGGGAGGGGAACATCAGGTCTGATCTCAGAGCACTGAGCTGATACCACCATCCAGAAAAGGTCTCTGGAAAAATTATCCAGTTTCGGCAGATGCCCAGGTGCCCAATCGCCAGAAAAGCAGAGCCTCGCCCTTCTGTGCCTTTGGGGATCTATTTGCCATCCCAGACAAAAAGGTGGTCTCCAAAGCCCAGTCTGGGAGTCCCTGTCAAAGGAAATCCCACAGTAGTGGGATCATCAGGTTCAACGCTCAGGACACCCAGCTCCAGAAGACTTTCTGGATTTACGCAGGCTCTAGGCTTCTACTGCAGGCATAGGGCACCATGCTCACCTGTCATTGTTGAGTACTGCTATGGCACTGGGGCACACAGCTGCATCCTCAGACCTACAAAAGCTAGAGCACCATTAGATCAGCCTTCAGATACTGCTCCAAGTTTCGACCAGTTATCCCTAGCTAAACTGACAAAACTGTGGGACTTCCTGGTTCTTCAAGAGGGCTGCATCCAACATTTATACCTTAAGAGCAACAGCTGCAGCTCACTAAATTCAGAGCAAAAAACCCAGCAGCAGGGCAGCCATCACCAGGACCTCTCATGATGAGATGAGAGCCTTCCTGAACATGACAGTTATCACACAGTTCCATATGCCTGAAGTGAACTGTGACAATTCCTGAGAAGCACCACCGTTCAGTTGATCATACCCAAAAAGCTGAGGAGATCTCCTTCAGAACCCCGCCAAGTGGATTCTCCCCACTCAAGAACCTAGCAGGGGAGGGGCCAAGATGGCGGCACCAGGAGAACACCTTGTCTGAGAAGCGGGACAACACACTCCGTGCAGCGACCAGGAGACTGAACTCTGGGCCCTGAAACAACAGCGATCGATCGTGTTTCCCAGGTGAGGGGAGGCTCCCACGGCGTGGGAAGCGGTCGGGTCCACTCTCGGCTGCCCAGCCAGAACCCGGAAGAGAACCCGGCTAACGCGGGCTTTGGGTCTCTGGGCTGGTGCCGCAAGCCTGCTTGTCCCGATCAATTTCCCAGGCTGATTGGTGGGCACAAGGGGGCCTAAGGCTGTGAGTCCCAGTCGCAAAAAAACCCCACGGGGAAGGAAAGTTGCCAGACTGCTCACGGGTTACCCAGTCTTTCCCTGGAAGGTCTCTCCAACCGCGGGTACCTGCCACCATCACAATTGAGCTCCTGCCACGCACGGAGAGAAGCTGCGCGCCCAGCTCAAAATCCCTACTCCCTCTTCGGAGGAGGCAGGAGGCGTCCAGCAGAATCTGCCACAGACCACATTGTCTGTACCCGAACCCGAGATCGGGGCTGAGAAAACCCAATCCTTTCGGGCACTCCCCCAAACGCTGCCATCACCCTGCCGCAGTGGAGCAGAAGGATAAAGAGGTGCACAGCGGCTTCACAGTGCCGGAACTCCTGGCCGCTCCTAGCAAACAAACTACAGCTCGGGATCTGGGACTGTGGTCATTCTACACATCCTGAGATTCTCCTGGGTCCAGCGCAATAAGGTCTAGCAGCAAGTTCTATCACCAGCGCTCCCCCCCCCCCCGGCAGAGAAATACCGCTGGCTCAGGGTGCAGGATCTGACTAAGAAGCCCCAACCCCTGCTGGCACTCCCCTGAGAGCACCTCCATAAGCTTGCCCTAGCAGGGGAGAAGGTCAGAGGGGAAGGACAGAGAGGCAGCCTGCCAAGGACACAGCACCCTCTCTCCAGGTCACCCAGCGGCCCCTAGCAGAGAAACCCAAGCTCTGGATCTGAGGACACTCAACCCCTACCCGGTACTCTCTTGGGATCAGCAAACATAGATTCTACCGCTAGGCTGCTTCTGGCAGAGAGATCTGGGCCGGGGATCTGGGATTGAGTACACTCACCCTAACTCTTTCCCGTGCCACCCAGGGACCAGTCAACATAACCCCTCCTGGCAGAGGGAAAGGACAAAGAGGCAACATACAGGAAAGGTGGACACCGAGTCCTGCTGCCACAGTGTCACAGAGCTGACTGTTAGCCTACCCATGCACTTCCGCAGCAGGACCAAAACAGAGAGTAGTGAGCAAGGGGAACCCCTGTGCATTCCAACTGGTCCTGCAAGAGAGTGAGTGAGCCTTCCAGGGAGAGATTGCCCCAGACCCAGGGCCTCTCCACAGAAGCAACCAGACGAGATCCCTGCCACCCACACTCCTAGTGTGGGCATCAGAGGGATTCTTGGGATAGCGACCCCAACATTGAAGCCTCTGCCTTGCGGGTCCACCAGGGCAATCCAGGCAAACGATCCCTGGATCTCAGTCAGAACTGCATAATAGTGGCCTGCAGGCCACTGCAATAGTCAGAGAATCCGCGCACGCACACTGCGCCCGCTAAAAGTGCACGCGAATAGCGCCAGCGTCACATTCTTTACTTAGGCAAAACTGAAAACACAGTGCACACTCCCAAAGCAGTGAACCTCTCTCATCTTCCTGAAAAAACATTCCAGAAAACAGAAAGAGAGGATCATAGCACAAACTATAATCTCGAGGAACAACCAGTGTGGATTATAAATAACCAGATGGCTAGAGGCAGACGTAAGAACACTCCCAACAAAAATCAGGACATAATGACCTCACCAGCAACCCCACAAAACAATGGACACTTCAATTCACTAGATATACAAGAAAACGACCTCAAAACTGTTTCTCCAGCTATTAGAGGCCCATAGAGATGAAATGAACAAAGCCCTCAGAGAAATAACCAAAGAAATCGAGACTAACCAAGAGGAAACAAATCGTGCTCTCAGAGAAATGACCACAAAAATTGAGGCAAACAGAGAAGAAATGCACAAAGCTCTCAAAGAAATGTCTACACAAATGAAGGCAAATAAAGAAGAAATAAACAAAGCTCTCATAGAAATACAGGCAATTATACCCAAAGAAGTAGAGACACAATTAGTGATACATAGAGAGGAAACAGACAAAAAAGAAGCTATCATTGAAAAGCAGGAGTCCACATTCAAACAGATGAAGGAAATGGTGCAAGACATGAAAACAGAATTAGAATCAATAAAGAAAACACAAATAGAGAAAAACCAGGAGCTGGAGAACATAGAGAAAAGATCAGGAACTACAAAGGTAAGCATCACCAACAGAATACAAGAGATGGAAGAAAGAATCTCAGGAGCCGAAGATACACTTGCGGAAATTGACACATCTCTCAAAGAAAAAATAAAATCAGAAAAGTTCCAAACACAAAACATCCAAGAAATCAAGGACACCATGAAAAGACAAAATCTAAGAATAATAGGAGTAGAAGAAAAAGAAGACATCAGGCTCAAAGGTCCGGAAAATATTTTCAAGAAAATTATAGAAGAAAACTTTCCCAACTTAAAGAAGGAGATGGCCATAAACATACAAGAGGCCTACAGAACACCAAGTAGACTAGACCAGAAAAGAAATTCTTCACGTCACATCATAGTCAAAACACTGAACCTACAAAACAAAGAAAAAATTCTAAAAGCAGAAAGAGAAAAAGGCCAAGTAACATATGAAGGTAGACCTATCAGAATCACACCAGATCTCTCAACAGAAACTATGAAAGCCAGAAGGGCCTGGACAGAAATCCTACAGTCCTTAAGGGACCACAGATTCCAACCCAGACTACTATACCCAGCAAAACTTTCAATCAACATAGACGGAGAATTCAAGATATTCCAAGACAAAACCAAATTTAAACAATATCTACATAGTAACCCAGCTCTACAGAAGCTACAAGAAGGGAAACTCCAAACCAAAGAAAACAACTACATCGAAGGAAACAGAGGAAATAGATAACTATACAACAAAAAAACCAAAAGAAGACAAGCAATGAAACTCAGTGACACCACTAACACCACATCTAAAGTAAGTAACAATTGTTGGTCACTAGTTTCTATCAACATCAACGGACTCAACTCCCCAATTAAAAGACACAGACTAACAGAATGGTTGCGGAAACAGGATCCATCATTCTGTTGCATCCAAGAAACACACCTATGCAACAAAGATAAACACTACCTCAGAGTAAAGGGCTGGAAAAATGTCTTTCAAGCAAATGGTTCCAGAAAACAAGTGGGAGTAGCCATCCTAATATCTAATAAAATAGACTTTCAACCCAAGTTAATCAAAAAAGATAAGGAGGGCCACTATATTCTCATCAAAGGAAAAATCCACCAAGAGGACATCACAATTTTGAATATCTATGCCCCAAATACAAGAGCACCTACATTCGTAAATGAAACAAATATTAAAGCTTAAATCACACATTGATCTTAAACCCTAATAGTGGGAGACTTCAACACTCCACTCTCACCAAGGGACAGATCAACTAGACAGAAAACAAATAGGGAAATAAAAACACTTACAGAGACCCTAAATCAAATGGACCTAATAGACGTCTACAGATCTTTTCATCCAAACTCAAAAGAGTATACCTTCTTTTCAGCACCGCATGGAACCTTCTCCAAAATAGACCATATAGTTGGTCATAAAGCAAGCCTCAACAGATACAAAAAGATTGAAATAATCCTTTGTATTCTATCTGACCACCATGGACTAAAGCTGGACCTCAACAACAACAGAAATAACAAAAAGCCTACACGTACATGGAAACTGAACAACCTGTTACTCAACGACAGCTGGGTTAAGAAAGAAATAAAGAAAGAAATTAAAGACTTCCTAGAATTCAATGAAAATGAAGGCACAACATACCCAAATTTATGGGACACATTGAAAGCAGTGCTCAGGGGAAAATTTATAGCACTAAGTGCCTGCAAGAAGAAATTCGTAACATCACATACAAACAACTTAATGGCCCAACTGAAAACCCTAGAAAAAAAGAAGCAGATACACCCAAGAGGAGCAGAAGGCTGGAAATAATCAAACTCAGGGCTGAAATCAATCAATTAGAAACAAATAAAACAATTCAAAGAATCAATGAAACAAAAAGCTGGTTCTTTGAGAAAATCAACAAGATAGACAAACCCTTAGCCAAACTAACTAAAAAGCAGAGAGAATCTATCCAAATCAACAAAATCAGAGATGAAAAGGGTGACATAACTACAGACACAGAGGAAATTCAAACAATCATTAGGTCATACTACAAAAGCCTATATGCCACAAAATTTGAAAATCTAAATGAAATGGACAATTTTCTTGATAGATTCCATTTTTCCAACATTAAGTCAAGATCAGGTAGAAAGACTGAACAGCCCTATATCCCCCAAGGAAATTGAAGCAGTCATTCACAGTCTCCCCTCCAAAAGAAGCCCTGGGCCAGATGGTTTCAGCGTGGAATTCTACCAGACCTTCAAAGAAGTGCTCACACCAGTTCTCCTCAAACTATTCCACAAAATAGAAACAGAAGGTACATTACCAAACTCATTCTATGAAGCAACAGTCACCCTGATACCTAAACCACACAAAGACCCAACAAAAAAAGAGTACTTCAGACCTATCTCTCTTATGAACATTGACGCAAAAATACTCAATAAAATACTTGCAAATCGAATCCAAGAACACATCAAAGATATCATCCACCACGAACAAGTAGGCTTCATCCCAGGCATGCAAGGGTGGTTCAACATATGGAAATCCATCAATGTAATCCACCACATAAACAAACTGAAGGAGAAAAAGCACATGATCATCTCCTAAGATGCTGAAAAAGCATTTGACAAAGTCCAACACCCATTCATGTTTAAAGTCTTGGAGAGATCAAGAATATACAAGGCACATATCTAAACATAGTAAAGGCGAGATACAGCAAGCCTATAGCCAACATCAAACTCAATGGAGAGAAACTTAAATCAATCCCACTGAAATCAGGGACAAGACAAGGCTGCCCACTCTCTCCCTACCTCTTCAACATAGTACTTGAAGTCCTAGCCAGAGCAATAAGACAACTAAAGGAGATCAAGGGGATACAAATCGGAAAGGAAGAGGTCAAAGTGTCACTATTCGCAGATGATATGATAGTACATATGAGCGACCCCAAGAATTCAACCAGAGAGCTCCTCCAGTTGATAAACACCTTCAGCAAAGTGGCAGGATACAAAATCAACTAAAAAAAAAAATCAGAAGCCCTCCTGTATACCAAAGACAAAATGGCCGAGAAAGAAATTAGGGAAACAACACCCTTCACAATAGCCACTAACCACATAAAGTACCTTGGGGTGACACTAACCAAGCAATGAAAGACCTGTTTGAGAAAAACTTCAAGTCTCTGAAGAAAGAAATTGAAGAAGATCTCAGAAGATGGAAAGATCTCCCGTGCTTATGTATTGGTAGGATTAACATTGTGAAAATGGCCATCCTGCCAAAAGCAATCTACAGATTCAATGCAATTCCCATCAAAATACCAACTCAATTCTTTACAGACCTTGAAAAACAGATTCTCAGCTTCATATGGAGAAACAAAAAACCCAGAGTCTCCAAAACAATCCTGTACAACAACAGATCATCTGGAGGTATCTCCATCCCCAATCTCAAGTTGTACTACAGAGCAATAGTAATAAAAACTGCATGGTATTGGCATAAAAACAGAAAGGAGGATCAATGGAACCGCATAGAAGACCCAGAAATAAACCCACACACCTATGAATACTCGAATTTTGACAAAGTAGCCAAAACCATTCAATTGAAAAAAGACAGCATCTTCAATAAATGGTGCTTGTCCAACTGTATGTCCACATGCAGAAAAATGAAAATAGGTCTATATTTATCACCCTGCAGAAAACTAAAGTCCAAGTGGATCAAAGACCTCAACATAAAACCAGATACTCTAAATCTGTTAGAAGAAAAAGTGGGGAACAGCCTAGAACTCATTGGCACAGGAGACAACTTCCTGAACAGAACACCAACAGCACAGGCTCTAAGAGCAACAATCAATAAATGGGACCTCATGAAACTGAAAAGCTTCTGTAAAGCAAAGGATACTGTCATCAAAACAAAATGTCTGCCTACAGATTGGGAAAGAATCTTCACTAACCCTTTATCTGACAGAGGACTAATATCGAGTATATACAAAGAACTAAAGAAGCTGAAAAGCAGCAAACCAAGTAATCCAATTAAAAAATGGGGAACAGAGCTAAACAGAGAATTCTCTGTAGAGGAATATCGAATGGCAGAGAAACACTTAAAGAAATGCTCATCCTCATTAGCCATCAGGGAAATGCAAATCAAAATGACCCTGAGATATCACCTTACAGCCATCAGAATGGCCAAAATGAAAAACTCAAGGGACAACACATGCAGGAGAGGTTGTGGAGAAAGGGGAACCCTCCTCCACTGCTGGTGGGAATGTAAACTGGTACAACCACTCTGGAAATCTATCTGGCGCTTTCTAAAGACAATTAGGAATAGTGCTTCCTCAAGAACCAGCTATACCACTGCTAGGTATATACCCAAAGTTTGCTCAAGGACACAAAAGGGATATTTGCTCAACCATGTTTATAGCAGCTTTATTTGTAATAGCCAGAACCTGGAAACAACCCAGATGTCCATCAACGGAGGAATGGCTACAGAAATTGTGGTATTTTTACACAATGGAATACTACTCAGCAATCAAAAAGGAGGAAATAATGAAATCTGCAGGCAAATGGTGGGATCTAGAAAAGATCATCCTGAGTGAAATATCCCAGAAGGAGAAAGACAAACACGGTATATACTCACTTATATAGATCTATAAGATATGATAAACATAATGAAATCTATACACCTAAAAAAATAATCAAGAGAGCGGACATGGGGTAAGATTATCAATCTTCGTTTTGAAAGACAGATGGGATGCGCATTGAACATTGACAGGAGTCTACTGAGCCCATTTGAAAGACTCTAACTAGCAGTGTTTTCAAAGCAAAGACTCATGACCAAACCTTTGGCAGAGTACAGGGAATCATAAGAAAGAAGGGGAGTTAGTCTGATGAGAAAAGGATAGGAGCTCCACAAGGACCAAATATATCTGGGCACAGGATCTTTTCTGAGACTGACATGCAACCAAGGACCATGTATGAATGTAACCTAGAACCTCTGCTCAGATGTAGCCTGTGGTAGCTCAGTAACCAATTGGTTTCCCATAGTGAGGGGAACAAGGACTATTTCTAACAGGAACTCAATGACTGGCTCTTTGGCCTCCCCACTCCCCAAGGGAGGAGCAGTCCTGTTAGGCCACAGAGGAGAGCTTTGCAGCCAGTCCTGAAGATACCTGATAAAACAGGATCAGATGAATGGGGAGGAGGTCCCCCCTATCAGTGGACTTGGCAAGGGGCACGGTGGAGATGAGGGAGGGAGGGAGGGACTGGGAGGGAATGAGGGATCCGGACACGGCTGGGATACAGAGTTAATGTAACTGATAAGAAAAAAATAAAATTCAAAAAAAAAAAAAAAAGAACCTAGCAGGCACCAGAAATTAACAGACAACACCTGAGACAGCGAGATGGGTAGAGGCCAGCGAAAAAGCACAACCAACAAAAGGCAAAGCAATATGACATCCCCAGAACCCAGTTATCCAGGGGCAAGTAGCGTGGGACACCGTAACATAGGTGAAATTCAAGAAGATGACCTTACATCTATGCTTATGAAGAGGTTAATGGAGGAAGCAAATAAAATGCACAAATATTTAGGGGAAGATATAGTAAAACAGTTTATGACTATCCGTAAAGAAATACAGGAAGATGCAGCCAAACAGTTTGTGGCTTTCAGAGAGGAAATGATTAAATCACTGGAAGAAATAAAATTAACAGAGGAATGTTCAAACAAAGAGGTGAAGGAATTGAAGGAAAAACAGGAAAATACAGTCAGACAGGTGAAGGAAATCAACAAAGCAGTTCAAGATCTGAAGATAGAATTGGAAAAATTAAAGAAAACACAAACGGAGGAAATCATGGAGAGGGAGAACCTAAGAAAGAAAACAGGAACTACAGAGGTAAGCATAACCAACAGACTGCAAGAGATGGAAGAAAGACTCTCAGGTGTGGAAGATACAACGGAAGAAATCATCAATGTATCCGTCAAAGAAAACAATAAATCTAAAAAATTCCTGACACAAACCATCCAGGAAATCTAAGACAACATAAAAAGAAAAACCTAAGAATTATAGGAATAGAGGAAAAAGAAGATTCTCTCCTCCAAGGCCCAGAAAATATTTTCAACAAAATCATAGAAGAAAATTTCCCCAACTTAAAGGAGAGGCCTATAAGAATACAAGAGATCTGCAGACCACCTAATAAATTAGACCAGAAAAGAAAATACTCCTGCCACATAATTATCAAAACAGTAAATATACAGAACAAAGAAAAAATACTAAAAGCTGCAAGGGAAAAAGGCCAAGTAACATATAATGGCAAACCCATCAAAATCACACCTGACTTCTCAACAGAAACAATGAAAGCCAGAAGGGCCTGGACAGATAACATGGAACACAGATGTCAGCCCAGGCTACTATACCCAGCAAAACTCTCAGTCCTCATAGACGAAGAAAACAAGATATTCAACAACAAAAACAAATTTCAAAAATACTTACACACAAATCCAGCATTACATAAGACACTAGAAGGAAAAATACAACACAAGAAAACTAACTGCTTTCAAGAAAACACAGGAAAGAAATAACCTCACTACAGCAAAACAAATAGTAGCCAAACACACAAACACACTACCACAGCCAACATCAATATCAAAGGATCTAAAAGCCACTGGTCATTAATCTCCCTCAACATCAATGGACTTAATTCTTCAATAAAAAGACACAGACTAATGAATGGATGTGTAAACAAGACCCAACAATCTGTTGCATACAAGAAACACATGTAAGTCACAAAGATAGACATTACCTGAGAGTAAAGGGCTGGAAGACAGTGTTCCAAGCAAATGGACCCAAGAAGCATGCAGGAGTAGCCATTCTAATGTCTAATAAAATAGACTTTCAACCAAAATTAATCAAAAGAGATAGAGAAGGACACTTCATACTCATCAAGAGAAAAATCCACCAGGAAGATATCACAATCCTGAACATCTGTGCCCCAAATGCAAGGGCACCCACATTTGTAAAAGAAACATTAATAAAATTTAAACCACATATAGATCCCTACACATTAATAGAGGGAGACTTCAACACCCCACTCTCAACAAAGGACAGGTCAACAAAATAGAAATTAAACAAAGAAACAATAACTCTGACAGAGGTCATGAATCAAATGGACCTCACAGGCATCTACAGAACCTCTCACCCAAACATAAAAGAATTTACCTTCTTCTCAGCACCTCAAGGAACCTTCTCCAAAATAGACCATATAGTTGGTCACAAAGCAAGACTCAACAGATGATACAAGAAGATCAAAATAATCCCTTGTATCTTGTCTGATCACCATGGAATAAAGCTGGACTTCAACAACAACAGAAATAGCAAAAAGCCTACACACACATGGAAACTGAACAACTTGTTACTAAATGACAGCTGGGTCAGGGAAGAAATAAAGAAAGAAATTAAAGTCTTCCTAGAACTCAATGAAAATGAAGACACAACATACCCAAACTTGTGGGACACAATGAAAGCAGTGCTAAGAGGAAAGTTCATAGCACTAAGTGCCTTCAAGAAGAAATTTGAGACAGCTCATTCAAGCAACTTAATGGCCCACTTAAAAACCCTAGAAAAAGAAGAAGCAGACACACCAAAAAGGAGTAGACGGCTGGAAATAATCAAACTCAGGGCTGAAATCAATCAATTAGAAACAAATAAAACAATTCAAAGAATCAATGAAACCAAGAGCTGGTTCTTTGAGAAAATCAACAAGCTCGACAAACCCTTAACCAAGCTAACTAAAAGGCAGAGAGACACCACCCAAATCAACAAAATCAGAAATGAAAAGGGGGACATAACTACAGACACTGAGGAAATCCAAACAATCATTAGGACTTACTTCAAAAGTCTATATGCCACAAAATTTGAAAATCTAAATGAAATGGACAATTTTCTTGATCGATTTGACTTACCAAAGCTTAATCAGGACCAGGTAAATCAATTAAATAGTCCTATATCCCCCAAAGAAATAGAAGCAGTCATCAAAAGTCTCCCATCCAAAAACAGCCCAGGACCAGATGGCTTCAGCGCAGAATTCTACCAGACCTTCAAAGAAGAGCTAACTCCAATTCTCTTCAAACTATTCCACAAAATAGAAACAGAAGGAACATTACCAAACTCATTCTATGAAGCCACAGTAACCTTGGTACCTAAACCTCACAAAGACTCAACAAAGAAAGAGAATTTCAGGCCAATCTCCCTGATGAACATTGATCCAAAAATAATTAACAAAATACTTGCAAACCGAATACAAGAACAGATCAAAGATATTATCCACTATGACCAAGTAGGCTTCATCCCAGGTATGCAGGGGTGGTTCAATATATGGAAATCCATCAATGTGATCTACCATATTAACAAACTGAAAGAAAAAAAAAAACACATGATAATCTCCCTAGATGCTGAAAAAGCATTTGACAAAATCCAACATCCATTCATGTTTAAAGTACTGGAGAGATCAAGGATACAAGGCACACATCTAAACATAGTAAAGGCGAAATACAGCAAGCCTATAGCCAACATCAAACTGAACGGAGAGAAACTTAAAGCAATCCCACTGAAATCAGGGACAAGACAAGGCTGCCCACTCTCTCCATATCTCTTCAACATAGTGCTGGAAGTCCTTGCTAGAGCAATAAGACAGTTAAAGGAGATCAAGGGGACAGAGATGGGAAAGGAAGAAGTCAAATTATCACTATTTGCAGATGATATGATAGTATACATGAGTGACCCCAAAAACTCTACCAGGGAACTCCTACAGCTGTTAAAAACACCTTCAACAAAGTGGCCGGATACAAAATTAACTCAAAAAATCAGTAGCACTCCTGTATACAAAAGACAAAAGGGCTGAGAAAGAAATTAGAGAAACAACACCATTCACAATAGCCACAAATGACATAAAGTACCTTGATGTAACCCTAACCAAGCAAGTCAAAGACTTGTATGAAAAAAATTTCAAGTCTCTGAAAAAAGAATTAGAGGAAGATATGAGAAGATGGAAAGATCTCCCATGCTCATGGCTTGGCAGGATTAACATAGTAAAAATGGCCATTTTACCAAAAGCAATCTACAGATTTAATGCAATTCTCATCAAATTGCCAACACAGTTCTTTACAGACCTGGAAAAAAAAATTCTCAACTTCGTATGGAATAACAGGAAACCGAGAATTGCTAAAACAATCTTCTACAATAAAAGATCTTCTGGAGGTATCTCCATCCCTGATCTCAAGTTGTACTATAGAGCAACAGTTATAAAAACTGCATGGTACTGGCATAGAAACAGAATGGTGGATCAATGGAATCGAACAGAAGACCCAGAAATAAACCCACACACTTACGGACACCTGATTTTTGACAAAGATGCCAAAACCATACAATGGAAAAAAGATAGCATCTTCAACAAATGGTGCTGGTCCAACTGGATGTCTACATGTAGAAAAATGAAAATAGATCCATACTTATCACCCTGCACAAAACTGAAGTCCAAGTGGATCAAAGACCTCAACATAAAACCAGACACATTAAATCGGCTAGAAAAAAAAAAGTGGGGAATACCCTAGAACTCATTGGTACAGGAGAAAACTTCCTGAACAGAACACCAACAGCACAGGCTCTAAGAGCAACAATCAATAAATGGGACCTCATGAAATTGAAAAGCTTCTGTAAAGCAAAGGACACCGTCATCAAAACAAAGCGACTCCCTACAGATTGGGAAAGAATCATCACCAACCCTTTATCTGACAGAGGACTCATATCCAGTATATATAAAGAACTAAACAAGCTGAAAAGCAGCAAACCAAGTAATCCACTTAAAAAATGGGGAACAGAGCTAAAGAGAGAATTCTCTGTAGAGGAATATCGAATGGCAGAGAAGCACTTAAAGAAATGCTCAACCTCATTAGCCATTAGGGAAATGCAAATCAAAACAACCCTGAGATTTCACCTTACACCCATCAGAATGGCCAATATAAAAAACTCACGTGACAACACATGCTGGAGAGGTTGTGGAGAAAGGGGAACCCTTCTCCACTGTTGGTGGGAATATAAACTTGTACAACCACTCTGGAAATCAATCTGGCGCTTTCTCAGACAACTAGGAATAGTGCTTCCTCAAGATCCAGCCATACCTAGGCATATACCCAAAAGAGGCTCAAGTACACAAAAAGGACATTTGCTCAACCATGTTTGTAACAGCTTTATTTGTAATAGCCAGAAGCTGGAAACAGCCCAGATGCCCCTCAACTGAAGAATGGATGCAGAAACTGTGGTACATCTATACAATGGAGGATTTCTCATTAATGAAAAATAAAGAAATCATGAAATTTGCAGGTAAATGGCGGGACCTGGAAAGGATCATCCTGAGTGAGTTGTCCCAGAAGCAAAAAGACACGCATGGTATATACTTACTCATATAAACATACAACATAGAATAAACCCGCTAAAATCTGTACATCTAAACAAACTAAACAAAATGAGGACCCTAACTAAAATGTTCAATCCCCATCCTGAAAGGCAAAGAGGATGGACATCAGAAGAAAAAGAAAATAGGAAACAACCTCGGAACCTGCTACAGAGGGCCTCTGAAAGCCAGAAGAAAATAGGAAACAACCTTGGAACCTGCCACAGAGGGCCTCTGAAAGCCTCTGCTGTATAGACTGTCAAAGCAGATACTGAGCCTGATTGCCAACTGATGGGCAGAGTGAATGGAATTTTATGTAAGAAGTGGGAAATAGTAAGAGCTGGAGGGGATGGGAACTCCACAAGGAGAGCAACAGAACAAGAAAATTTGAACACAGGGAACTTCCCCGAGACTCATACTCTAACCAAGGACTATTCGTGGAGATAACCTAGAACCCCTGCACAGATGTAGCCCATGGCAGTTCAGTGTCCAAGTGGGTTACATAGTAATGGGAAGAGGGACTGCCTCTGACATAATCTGATTGGCCTGCTCATTGATCACCTTCCCCTGAGGGGGGAGCAGCCTTACCAGGCTACAGTAGAGGACAATGCAGCCCCTTCTGATGAGAACTGATAGACTAAGATCAGAAAGGAGAGGAGAACCTCCCCTATCAGTGGACTTGGGGAGTGGCATGCTTGCAGGAAGGGGAGGGAGGGTGGGGTCGGGAGGAGAGGAGGGTGGGGCTTATGGGGGGGATACAAAATGAATAAAGTGTAATTAATAAAAAATTAAATAATAAAAAAGAAGAAATTCAAAACATCTCATTCAAGCGACTTAATAGCTCACCTAAAAGCCCCCCCCCCAAAAAAAAAAAAAAGGAGTAGATGGCTGGAAATAATCAAACTCAGTGCTGAAATCAATCAATTAGAAACAAATAAAACAATTCAAAGAATCAATGAAACCAAGAGCTGGTTCTTTGAGAAAATCAACAAGATAGATAAACCCTTACCCAAACTAACCAAAAGGAAGAGACACTATCCAAATCAACAAAATCAGAAATGAAAAGGGGGACATTACCACAGACACTGTAGAAATCTAAATAATAATTAGGTCTTACTTCAAAAGCCTATATGTCAGAAAATTTAAAAATCTAAATGAAATAGACAATTTTCTTGACCGATTCCATATGCCAAAGCTGAATCAAGGCCAGGTAAATCAATTAAATAGTTCTATATCCCCTAAGGAAATAGAAGCTGTCATGAAAAAGTCTCCCATCCAAAAAAAGCCCAGGGCCAGATGGTTTTAGCGCAGAATTCTACCAGACCTTCAAAGAAGAGCTAACACCAATACTCTTCAAACTATTCCACAAAATAGAAACAGAAGGAACACTACCAAATTCATTCTATGAAGTAACAGTCATCTTGGTACCTAAACCTCACAAAAACCATTGTATAGATAAACAAAGAAAGAGAATTTCAGGCCAATCTCCCTTATGAACATCGATGCAAAATACCTAAAAAAATACTTGCAAACCGAATCCAAGAACACATCGAAGATATCACTATGACCAAGTAGGCTTCATCCCAATGTGATCCACCACATAAACAAAGTGAAGGAGAAAACCACATGATCATCTCCTTAGATGCTGAAACAGCATTTGACAAAATCCAACATCCATTCATGTTTAAAGTCTTGTAGAGATCAGGAATACAAGGCACATACCTGAACAGAATAAAGGCAATATACAGCAAGCCTATAGCCAATATCAAACTCAATGGGGAGAAATTTAATCAATTCCATTGAAATCAGGGACAAGGCAAGGCTGCCCACTCTCTCCATATCTCGTCAACATTGTTCTTGAAGTCCCTGCTAGAGCAATAAGACAAAGGAAATCAAGGGAATACAAATTGGAAAGAAAGAAGTCAAAGTATCACTATTTGCAGATGATATGATAGTATATCTGAGTGATCCCAAAAACTCTACCAGGGAACTCCTACAGCTGATTAACACCTTCAGCAAAGTGGCTGGATACAAAATTAACTAAAAAAAAAAATCAGTAGCCTTCCTGTATACAAAAGACAAAAGGGCCGAAAAAGAAATTAGGGAAACAACACCCTTCACAATAGCCACAAAGGACATAAAGTAACTTGGTGTGAACCTAACCAAGCAAGCCAAAGACTTGTATCAAAAAAATTTCCAGTCTCTGAAGAAAGAATTAGAAGATATCAGAAGATGGAAAGATCTCCCATGCTCATGGCTTGGTAGGATTAATATAGTAAAAATGGCCATCTTACCAAAAGCAATCTACAGATTTAATGCAATTCCTCATACAATTCTTTACAGACCTGGAGAGAAAAATTCTCAACTTCGTATGGAACAACAAGAAACCCAGAATTGCTAAAACAATCCTCTACAGTAAAAAACCTTCTGAGGTATCTCCATCCCTGATCTTGAGTTGTACTATAGGGCAACAATTCTAAACACTGCATGGTCCTGGCATAGAAACAGACTGGTGGATCAATGGAATAAAATAGAAGACCCTGAAATAAATCCACACACTTATGGACACCTGCTTTTTGACAAAGATGCCAAAACCATTCAATGGAAAAAAGATAGCATCTTCAACAAATGGTGCTGGTCTAACTGGATGTCTACATGTAGAAAAATGCAAATAGATCCATACTTATCACCCTGCACAAAATTAAAGTCCAAGTGGATCAAAGACCTCAATATAAAACCAGATACACTAAACCGCTTAGAAAATGGTACAGGAGACAACTTCCTGAACAGAACACCAACAGCACAGGCTCTAAGAGCAACAAATAATAAACAAATCAATAAATGGGACCTCATGAAACTGAAAAGCTTCTGTAAAGCAAAGGACACTGTCACAAAACAAAACAACAGTTTACAGATTGGGAAAGGCTCTTCACCAACCCTATATCTGACAGAGGACTAATATCCAGTATATATAAAGAACTCAAGAAGTTAAAAAGCAACTTTTTTTTTTTTAAATCAAGTAATCCAATGAAAAAATGGGGTACGGAGCTAAAAAGAGAATTCTCAATAGAGGAATATCGAATGGCAGAGAAACAAATAAATGTTTAACGTCATTAGTCATCAGGGAAATGCAAATCAAAATGACCCTGAGATTTCACCTTACACCAATCAGAATGGCCAAGATGAAAAACTCAAGTGACAACACATGCTGGAGAGGTTGTGGAGAAAGGGGAACCCTCCTCCACTGTTGGTGGGAATGTAAACTTGTACAACCACTCTGGAAATCAATCTGGCACTTCCTCAGACAACTAGGGATAGTGCTTCCTCAAGATCCAGCCATACCACTCCTAGGCATATATCCAAAAGAGGCTCAAGTACACAATAAGGACATTTGCTCAACCATGTTTGTAGCAGCTTTATTTGTAATAGCCAGAGGTTGGAAACAACCCAGATGCCCCTCAACTGAGGAATGGATACAGAAATTGTGGTACATCTATACAATGGAATATTACTCAGCAATAAAAAACAAGGATATCATGAAATTTGCAGGTAAATGGTGGTAACTGGAAAAGATCATCTGAGTGAGCTATCCCAGAAGCAGAAAGACACACAGGGTATATACTCACTCATATAGACATATATGATAAACCTACTAAAATCTGTAAACCTAAAGAAACTAATCAAGAGGGAGGACTCTTACCAAAATTCTCAATTCCTATACAGAAAGGCAAAGAGGATGGACATCAGAAGAAGGAGAAAACAGGGAACCTGTGTCAGGAGCCTGCCACAGAGGGCCTCTGAAAGGCTCTACCCTGCAGTATCAAAGCAGATGCTGAGACTTATGGCCAACCTTTGGGCAGAGTGCAGGGAATCTTATGAAAGAAATGGGAAATAGATCTGGAGAGGACAGGAGCTCCACAAGAAGAGCAACAGAACCAAAAAATCTGGGCACAGGGTTCTTTCCTGAGACTGATACTCCAACCAAGGGTCATTCATGAATTTAACCTAAGACCCCTGCACAGTTGTAGCCCATGGCAGTTCAGTGTCCAAGTGGGTTCCATAGTAATGGGAACAGGGACTGCTTCTGATATGAACTGATTGGCCTGCTCTTTGATCACCTCCCCCTGAGGGGGGAGCAGCCTTACCAGGCCACAGAGGAAGACAATGCAGCCACTCCTGATGAGACCTGTAGACTAGGATCAGAATGATGGAAAAGAAGACCTCTCCTATCAGTGGACTTGGGGAGGGGCATTCGTGGAGAAGGGGGAGATAGGGAAGAGTTGTGAGGGGAGGAGGAAGGGGACCACAGGGGAGATACAAAGTGAACAAAGTGCAATTAATAAAGAATTAAGAAACAAGTATATCTATGACTCCATTACTCAGTGTGGATTCTCAGAAGGTTTTTTTTTTTTTTTTTTTTTTTTTTTTGGAATGGCTACCATGGATATAGCTCAAGTGAAATATATTTTCTTTTTTTTTAATTTTTTATTAATTACACTTTATTCATTTTGTATCCCCCCATAAGCCCCACCTTCCTCCCCTCCCGATCCCACCCTCCCTCCCCTTTCTGCATGCATGCCACTCCCCAAGTCCACTGATAGGGGAGGTTCTCCTCTCCTTTCTGATCTTAGTCTATCAGTTCTCATCAAAAGTGGCTGCATTGTCCTCTACTGTGGCCTGGTAAGGCTGCTCCCCCCTCAGGGGGAGGTGATCAAAGAGCAGGCCAATCAGATTATGTCAGAGGCAGTCCCTCTTCCCATTACTATGTAACCCACTTGGACACTGAACTGCCATGGGCTACATCTGTGCAGGGGTTCTAGGTTATCTCCATGAATAGTCCTTGGTTGGATTATGCATCTCTGGGAAGTTCCCTGTGTTCAAATTTTCTTGTTCTGTTGCTCTGCTTGTGGAGTTCCCGTCCCCTCCAGCTCTTACTATTTCCCACTTCTTCCATAAAATTCCATTCACTCTGCCCAACAGTTGGCTTTGATAGTCTGCAGGGCAGAGGCTTTCAGAGGCCCTCTGTGGTAGGTTCCTAGTTTGTTTCCTGTTTCTTCTGGCTTTCAGAGGCCCTCTGTAGCAGGTTTCTAGGTTGTTTCCTGTTTTCTTCTTCTTCTGATGTCCATCCTCTTTGCCTTTCAGGTGGGGAGTGAACATTTTAGTTAGGGTCCTCTCTCTTGCTTGGTTTCTTTAGATGCATAGATTTTAGTGGGTTTGTTCTATGTTGTATGTCTATATGAGTGAGTATATACCGTGTGTGTCTTTTTGCCTTTTGCTTTGGTCTTACATGAATGATGAGAGTGTAAGAACATATTCTATTTTCCCTTTTTGTTTTGGTAGCAATTATTTTTGCTTATTTATTTCAGCCTTATTAATAGCTAATTTGTTTTAAGAACTTAATCAAAGATTTACAAAATTCATCTTGTACTTTATCCTCCCTTCAAATAATATTTCACACAGGATATGAGAATCTAAAACAATACATACCCTATGAAATTTATGTTGTTGTATGTTAGGTCACTTTGTATTTCTCTATCTATTTTTGTCTAGTTCTGGAATGCCATTGGGTTTTTATTATTTCAAAACATGTTCATTTTTTAATTTATTTTATCCACCGCCTCTCCCTTTTCTATACTCATTCATCATAGTTATTCTGCAGCACAATGCATTAACTATATTACTTCAAACATTTTTGTTTCTGGCTCTCTATAATACCTTGTCAACCAATTGTTAGGTTATTATTTTTTATTTTTACTGACTCAGCATGTTTTATATTTTCTGTTTGTTATTTTGAGACAAGATGTCAGCACTGTAGGCTGGCATTGAACTTTCTTTGTAGGGAGGCCTTGAACTCTTGATACTTTTGCCTCTACTTCCCAAATAGTGGCATTACAAGCATGTAGCATCATACCAGTTTTTAATTGTGTAACTAATATTATATGTATGTTTTAGATGGCCTGCTTATGCCATCTTCTGAAGAAGGATAAATTTGTTCTGGCAGGTAGCAATATTTTGTAGATTACCTTTGGCTTTCTAAGGTAGTTGAAAATTTTGTTAGGGAAAGACACTTTCTTTCAGGGTATATACCTTAGAGAAAGACTGTTGTTTTAAGCATGTTTGTATGTGTGCCTGTGTGTGTACATGCACACGCACATACACAAACAAGGAGTCACTATTTAACTCAGGCTGACCAAACTGCTGACCATGCTGTCCTGTCTCTGGCTTCTGAGATCTTGGATTACATGCATAATAGTTTGAAAAACGTATTTATTCTATATTATTAGATAAAGCATTTTTGGAATTCTAAATAGCACAGGTTCCATATAAACTCTATGAATGGTGCTGTAGATTTCTGCTTTGCTCTTTAGTGTTTCAGTAACTTTCCCCTAAACCTTGGTCCTTCATACATTCATACATGAATCTTGGAAACTGATTAACACCCTCAAAGGGAAAATTCACACAGATAGGGCTCCTTTGCAGCGTTTCCTCACTGGTATCTAACTGTTACATTCTGAATTGTGTTTGGCTACTCTATATTCTGATCTATATTTTTGCTGCCCAGTGAGATTCATTGTCTTTACTTAGATTCTCCTTCCCTGAGCTGTGGTCTGGAAAATGATCCCAATGAGAAATCTTGGGTTTATGTGATATTTATCTTGTTTGCCTATTTCTTTCTGAGGACCTCAGCCTTGCATTGGCTGCTGCCCAATGCCGGCAAACAGTTGTTATGTGTGTTTTGTCTAGATTTTATACTTGTTTATAGTGAGCGCCTAAGTCCAACAATTGCTGCTCATGGTGGATGAAGCTGGAACGTGCCAACACTATTTGTTCTTAGTTTCTCTATTGTCTCTTACTTTCAGAACATCTTTTTTTTTTTCCTATCATTTCCACAATCAGGACCTTATGAGTTTGTTTGCTTTTTTTTCTCTCTCAAAATGACCTTTAACTGTTACAGGTTTTGTTCCTCCAGGCTATATGTTTCTGATATAGGCTGTGAAAAACAGACCACCCAACAAAGAGCCTCTATTGCCTTAAACTAACTAGCACGTGCGTCCCGGTGAAGTTTTGATCAGTGCCAGCTTTGGTCTCTTCTATTTTCCACTATTATTTCTTGTTAATCAAGTTGCTTCTACCTGTTTTGATTTAGTCACTGACTTCTGAGTCTTAATTGATTTCTTAGTTGCTAAAATTTTTTTTGCATTAAACATGAATTTTTGAACAAGAAATGTCCCACATAGGCTCATGTATTTGAACGCGTGGTCTCCTGCTGTAGGTACTATTTGGGAAGGCTCTGTAACCTTTAAGAGGCAGAGCCTCTTAATGGACCCTCTTGATGGAGAAAGTAAGCCTCTAGAAGTGGGCCTTGAGGGCTTAATTCGCTCTCCTCCTCCCTCTTCCCTCCCATCCCCTTCCCCATCTGTTTCTTGCAAAGGGATGAAAAAAATTCTCATCCAGCTTCCTGCTCCTGCCACCAAGCCATGCCTTTCCTGACATCAGGGACTCTATACCTAACCATAAACCAAAATGCTGTTCCCTGTGTTTATGGTATTTTATCATTGCAACAAAAAGTAGCTAATAGTGACTCGTGTCCATCCATTTCATTTCAGACTAATGTTTCTACTGCCATATTCTTTCTCACCATCATTCTGACACGACTAAGTATTAGGTAGGAATTCATATTACAAATAGGATTTGGACTCAGACAAACTACCTGATGCTATGTACTTGCTGATATTTAGGAGGATCTGTGAGGGTATAAAGATGAGGAAAATAAAAAATAGTTTACTTTTCATGTAAATGGTATAATAAGCAAAGGAGGGATATACCCACTTGTAATGCCACAGAAGAAACAAAAGAAACAGGAGACGTACTAAATCAGTTACAACTACCGTAAAGGACAGAGAGATTGCTGTCTAAGCTTCGGTTTTAGACCTGGAGCTGCTAAATTTTCCCATGTCATTAAATCACCGTCACTACACAAAATACAACAGACTGGGGCTAGGGATCTATGTCAGTTAGTCACGTACAAGTCTCTGGGTTCGTTCCCGGCACTTAGAAAAAATGTGCATTTGAGTGCATCCCTGCAGGGCCAGCACCAACGGCGACACGGGGGTGAGATCATCACCTGCATAGTTCGAGCTCAGCCGTCTCAGTCTCAAAATCAACAACAAAAACAATATGGAATTGAGGGAAATTTTCCCCTTAAAAAGGATGACAAAGTTCTGGTGACACGGCTGCTGTGCAGCAATGAGAGGCAAGGGTAATGAGCGCGAAAGGCTTACCGGGTACAAAACAGTGACCAACATAAAGTTTACCATTCTAGCTATTTCTCCACCCTTGAGAGAGTCACTGGGGATGTTCAGTTCAAAATGAACTTGATCGCATATTTTGATTGTAGTTATTCTGTCGTCTTGAGAACTAGAAGTTTCTTAGTGGGGTAACTTTTGTCATTTTATTGGGTAATTCAGTAGGGTTGCAGAGATAAGCATTTAATTGGAAAAGAGCAGACATTACTTTTTGAACACAAACAATGCAGTCACCATGTTAAACTTTCCTCCCTGTATTTGGTATTGGAAGCACTTATCAAACACTTTCTCACGAGGACTTGGGCCATTTCTTTATATTATAATTATTTTCTGATTTGTTAAAATTTGTTCCAAATGTCCTGCTCTTGTATTCTTATGATTTTATTTTACATTAGAAATAAAAATAAAGCTCTTTGGTTCGGGGATATGAATCTTTTATTTACTTATTTTTAGAATATTTTAGGTTCAACCAAACAAATTTATTCATCTGATAAAGAAAATTTAAAGGTTTAAAATGAAAATCCTTCTAATATATAACTCTATTACCAACTCATCTCTGTCTTCCTAGTCCAATTGATAATACACCAAATAAGGAATGCGAACATTATTATTATTATTTTTTTTAGTGCTTCCAAAACAAACAGGGATGTTTTGATAGAGGAATGTGCAAGTTCTGCAGGTGCCAAGATGGAGCTGAAAACATGCTCAGGTTGGCTCCTTTATAGCACAACCAGAGAGAGTTTATTTTTCACTTCTTTCTTGATTTCTCACTGTTCACTAACATTAACATTCCTTGGTTTTGAGATGAGTTACTCAATGTGCTAACGTCCTTATCAGGTTAGGGCTGACCTCAACGGGTCCTTTTAACTTAATATACTGTAATGGCTCTGTTTCCGAACACAGGAACATTCTGCAGTACTGAGAGTTCAGAGTTCACCACGGTCAGCCTGTGACAGTCAGAGTTACAGTACATCATTCAGAGCACTGTGGAGATGTTGCTGAGTTACTTCTGTTTATGGGACAGGCAACCTTTTTGGATGTAGAAATGATTTGGTAACACTCTGTTTTAGAGAATTGTTTCTCCTTCCAAAAGCTTCACCCGCCAGGTGGAAATGACACTTGTTCTCTTTTCTCTGTTTTCTTTCAAGGACACAGCATGTCATCATAAGTACACAGTGACTTGTTTAGTAAGTGAATGTTCTAATTTTCCCAATATAGGGAAGTTTTACAAAATGTGAACTACCCTAGAATGATTTCAGTATCAGATTGTTCTACAGCCTGGTTAATATGACCCTACTTTGAAAAGTCTTTTGACAAAATATGATTATCTAAAATTTAACCAATCTTAATTCTTTGAATGTTTTAGAGTTTTACTATTTTATTTCATGTGTTGTGGCTGATCTACCTGAACGTATGTCTATGTACCACATGCGTGCCCAGTGCCTGCAGAGAATAAAAGAAGACAGCAAATAAACTGGACTGGGAATTATAGGCCATCGTGGGTACCATGTAGGTATCGGGTCTTGAACCAAGGTCCCGTAGAAGAATAGCCAGTGCTCTTAACCACTGAGCCAATTCTCTGCTCCTATTTTTTTATGTTTTAAAGAGAGAAATAAATGTTATTCAGTTTATCCAAAAGAAATCTATTTTATACAGATTTCAATGGAGATTGAAAAAAATCTGATGAGCTCTGAGATGAGTAGTACAGATCCTGCTGAGGGACAGAGAGAGAGAAAAAGTGGCACCCTCAGAGATGCACACACACACACACGCACAGAACTGCTCACACCTTCAGCTGTGACCGAAGCTACATGGACATATGGAGCCTCTCAAATCTTTATGCTGCTCTAACTAGAACATTTCTTTTAGATGACCATTCAGGAATGTGTCTGTTCACATCTGCTTTGTCTTTTATTTCATTTTGGTTTTGGTCTATAATTCCAGATTGAGGAAGAAGACTATTTGTGAGATATTTCCTATCAGGCTCCATATCACTGTGGGTAAAGCAGCACCCATGGCCAGAGGAATCTATCAATGCCTGAGAGAGAGATGGATTACCACAGCTGAGGTGTTGGTTAATGTGTGTGTGTGTGTGTGTAGTCCTGATTCCTCCTTATGATACATAGCAGCTGTTGTCCTTGTTTGTACATATGTACATACAATAATTTCTGTATGTAAAGCTTAGCATGTGCTTGTGCATTGAGTTCTTAAAATCATTGTTCTCTTCATATGTATCTCTGAGAAAAATGACTTTATAACAGTTTGATCTTTGAAAACTATTTGTGAAGGGAACCTATCAGACGGCTGCTGCTGATGTAAACATTTGGTGGAAAGAGGGTGGCCCCTGTACTAGGGTGTTGTTAGATACTCACCAGGCTAGACACACCGAGCTGTGCGTGTGCCACCTTCTCCGTGGCTCAAGGGAAAGCCTGAGAAGTGAGTCATTTGTGATGATAATGGTTGTTTCTCTCTTCCTTTTGTGGTAGGTGGCTCTAGCCTACAGTGCCGTGTCTTTAGGAGCCAAGCAACAGGGAACATGCAGAACCACACAGATACCCAGAAATTCAGCAATAAGCAACGCTTACTGGTTTTATGTATAGGCAAAACAAACAAACAAACAAAACAAAAACAAAAAAGCATGCAAAGATAAAGTTTCTTTTAAGGCTAACATCTAGGCATAAGGCTCTGAGTAGAGGCCTCTTTACAGAACAACATAGCTTTAGAATTATGGCTTTATGTTTTCTGGCAGATTAATTGGAAAGGCTGTGCTATTATTCATGTATTTTTCATATGATTGGAATTTAGAGGACCAAGTGACAGAAGAATGTGAAAGTTGCCTATTATTAAATGTAAACACTTTGGTAAGAGGTTTATCGTGAAATCTGCCACATTTCTGCAAAAAGCAACAGTTCAGAAGGTGGAGAGAGTAATTCTGACCAGGACATCCCATTCTGTTGGTTTGGCTGCTCTGATTAAAACCTTCTGTGAAACAAGGGCCTTGCGTGATGGGTCCAAACGCAGATGAAGATGATGACAGTAATGTTGACCCACTAAACAAAGGGCCCAGCCGTTTGTAACTACAAGCAGATATAGTTACTTCATTGCTTCAAACTGTATTCTCCCCCCCTGTCCCCCCAAGGGGAAAACTAGGCTTGCTTTAGCAGTGGCTTCTTTGTGGCACATATAAGTCCCTCCTTGGAAAGTTACAAAATCCCAGGAAATCCCACCTGTGAATGATTGTAATGTTTAACCCTGAGGTTAGTTTCGCTAATGTTCACTCCATGAAAAACTGCCTTCCTCCCCCATCTTTAGTGGTTAGTTTGTATAAGACAAGCTCCAAACCATAAGCCTGAAAAACCACAGTTTCCCCCAAAAGGCAGTATTGCCAGTGGCATAGTGTGAAGGCAGCAGGGTTAGCTGGTTCGCCTCGTAACTCAGAGAAACTGAAAGCGGCCTCTAAATATGATGCTATGGGCCGGGATAACCTTGGGGCCTTTTGAATGAGTTTTGTGTGTGACATATGCAAGCAAGTATATGACTAAAGTCATTACCCCTGTTTTCGTAGAAGAATCCCGTTCATGTTTATATTCTGAAAGCCCAAATACTGGCTTTGTTTAGGCATGAAGCAGTCAGTCAAGCTGTTTGTAGGACAGTGTGGCTTCCTAAGGGTCACGTAGCTTGGCAAGTTTGCACAAGAGCAGTCAGACAATGATTTTTTTTTCATTATCCTTAATTTTTTTAAACCATAGTTTTATACAGCACTGTTTAATTTGACTTTTGGTGGTATAGTAGTTATTGCAGAAAGGTTGTTTGTTTTTTTAAATTTAATTTAATTTTATTAATTACAGTTTATTCACTTGTATCCCCCATAAGCCCCTCCCTCCTTGCCTCCCAGTCCCACCCTCCCTCCCCCTTCTTCACACATGCCTCTCCCCACATCCACTGATAGGGGAGGTCCTCCTCTCCTTCCTTCTGATCTTAGTCTATCAGATTACATCAGGAATGGCTGCATTGTCTTCTTCTGTGGCCTGGTAAAGCTGCTCCCCCCTCAGGGGCAGGTGATCAAAGAGCAGGCCAATCAGTTCATGTCAGAGACAGTCCCTCTTCCCATTACTATGCAACCCACTTGGGCACTGAACTGCTATGGGCTACATCTGTGCAGGAGTTCTAGGTTATCTCCATGCCTGGTACTTGGTTGGAGTATGAGTCTCTGGGAAAACCCCTGTGTTCAAATTTTCTGGTTCTGTTGCTCTCCTTGTGGGTTTCCTGTCCTCTCCGGATCTTACTATTTCTCACTTCTTAAATAAGATTTCATGCACTCTGCCCAACAGTTGGCCATAAGTCTCAGCATCTGCTTTGATAGTCTGCAGGGCAGAGCCTTTCACAGGCCCTTTGTGGCAGGTTCCTAGGTTGTTTCCTGTTTTCTTCTTCTTCTGAAGTCTGTCCTCTTTGACTTTCGGGATGGGGATTGAGCGTTTTAGTCAGGGTCCTCTCTCTTGATAAGTTTTTTTAGATGTACAGATTTTAGTATATATATATATATATATATATATATATATATATATATATACTCATATATATATATATATGAGTGAGTATATATCGTGTGTGTCTTTCTGCTTCTGGGACAGCTCACTCAGGATGATCCTTTCCAGGTGCCACCATTTACCTGCAAATTTAATGATTTCCTTATTTTTCATTGCAGAGTAATACTCCATTGTGTAGATGTACGACAATTTCTGCATCCGTTCTTCAGTTGAGGGGCATCTGGGCTGTTTCCACCTTCTGGCTATTACAAATAAAGCTGCTACAAACATGGTTGAGCAAATGTCCTTATTATGTACTTGAGACTTTTTTGATATGTGCCTAGGAGTGGTATGGCTGGATCTTGAGGAAGTCCTATTTCTAGTTGTCTGAGAAAGCGCCAGATTGATTTCCAGAGTGATTGTACAAGTTTACATTCCCACCAGCAGTGGAGGAGGGTTCCTCTTTCTCCACAACCTCTCCAGCATGTGTTGTCACGTGAGTTTTTCATCTTGGCCATTCTGATGGGTGTAAGGTGAAATATCAGGGTCGTTTTGATTTGCATTTCCCTAATGGCTAATGACATTGAGCATTTCTTTAAGTGTTTCACTGCCATTCGATATTCCTCTACAGAGAGTTCTCTGTTAGCTCTGTTCCCCATTTTTTAAGTGGTTTACTTGGTTTGCTGCTTTTCAGCTTCTTTAGTTCTTTATATATACTGGATATTAGCTCTCTGTCAGATAAAGAATTGGTGAAGATTCTTTCCCAATCTGTAGGCAGTTGTTTTGTTTTGATGACGGTGTTCTTTGCTTTACAGAAGCTTTTCAGTTTCATGAGGTCCCATGCATTGATTGTTGCTGTTAGAGCCTGTGCTGTTGGTGTTCTGTTCAGGAAGTTGTCTCCTGTATCAATGAGTTCTAGGGTTTTCCCCACTTTTTGTTCTAACCGATTTAATGTGTCTGGTTTTATGTTGAGGTCTTTGATCCACTTGGACTTTAATTTTGTGCAGGGTGATAAGTATGGATCAATTTTCATTTTTCTACATGTAGACATCCAGTTAGACCAGCAGCATTTGTTGAAGATGCTATTTTTTTTCTATTGTATGGTTTTGGCATCTTTGTCAAAGATCAGGTAACCATAAGTGTGTGGGTTTATTTCTGGGTCTTCTGTTCGGTTCCATTAATCCGCCATTCTGTTTCTATGCCACTACCATGTAGTTTTTATAACTGTTGCTCTATAGTACAGCTTGAGATCAGGGATGGAGACACCTCCAGAAGATCTTTTACTGTAGAGTATTGTTTTAGCAATTCTGGGTTTCTTGTTATTCCATATGAAGGTGAGAATTTTTCTTTCAAGGTCTCTAAACAATTGTGTTGGTAATTTGATGGGAATTGCATTGAATCTGTAGATTGCTTTTGGTAAAATGGCCATTTTACTATGTTAATCCTGCCAAGCCATGAGCATGGGAGATCTTTCCATCTTCTGATATCTTCTTCTAATTCTTTCTTCAGAGACTTGAAATTTTTTTCATACAAGTCTTTGACTTTCTTGGTTAAGGTTATACCAAGAAAGGTTGTAGGTTAAACGGATGACATTTCAGGGGATTCAAACACCTGGTTAATATAAATCTCCTAATAACAATTGTACTCTATTAACTCTTTCATTTCCAAGATTAGAATAATTTTTGTTTTTTTGCCAAAAAGGTGGTGAGTGACTGGGCATAAACATTTCAAATATTACATAGCCATGAAAATCAATAAATATATTCAACATTAGCATACGGAATTGTACAGAACAAAATTAAGTTGTTTCTGGGCTTCAGATTATTAACAACACTTTCAAATGATATGTTTAGTTTACAACTTAGTCTCCCCATTTCTAAATTCCATATTCAAGTCCATTAATTATTTCCATACTGGAAATAATTGCTTGGATGGAGGAAAATAGTTTTTTCCCAATATAAAAGATACATAAAAATAAAAACATACTTAGTCATCTGAGAAATATAAATCAAAATGACCCTGAGATTCTACCTCACACCCATCAGATTGGCTAAGATCAAAAACTCAAGGGCTGATGCATGCTGGAGAGGATGTAGAGAAAGGGGAACCCTCTTCCATCGCTGGTGGGAATGTAACCTTGTACAACCACTTTGGAAATCAATCTGGTGCTTTGTCTGAAAATTAGGAATAGTGCTAACTCAAGATTCAGGTATATCCCTCCTGTGCATATATCCGAAAGATGCTAACAATACAATATGTACATTCGCTCAACTATGTTCATAGAAGATTTATTCATAATAGCCAGAATCTGGAAACAACATAGATTTCCCTCAACTGAAGAGTGGATAAAGGAATTGTGGCACATTTACACAGTAGAATACCATTCAGCAATTAAAAACAAAGAAATCATGAAATTTTCAGGGATTTCCCTGCTTCCTCTCTCTCTCTTCTTACCTCTCAGGGGTAACACAAAACATGTCCTCCAAAAAATGTGTTCTTGAAGTCCCATTTATTAATTGTAGGTCTTAGACTTGTTGGTGTTCTGTTTAGGAAATTGTCTCCTGCGCCAATGAGTTCAAGGCTCCTCCCCATTTTCTCCTCTAACAAATTAACTGTGTCTGGTTTTATGTTAAGGTCTTTGATCCACTTGGACTTTACTTTTGTGCAGGGATATAAATATGGATCTACTTGCATTTTTCTACATGTAGACATTCAGTTAGGCCAGTACCATTTGTTGAAGGTGCTGTCTTTTTTCCATTGTATGGTTTTGGCTTCTTTGTCAAAAATCAAGTATCTGTAGGTGTGTGGGTTTATTTCTGGATCTTTGATTTGATTCCATTGATCCACCAGTCTGTTTTTATACCAGTACCATGCCTTTTTTATTACTGTTGCTCTATAGTACAGCTTGAGGTCAGGGATTGAGATACCTCCAGAAGATCTTTTATTATACAGGATTGTTTTAGCTATTCTGGGTTTTTTGTTTTTCCATATGAAATTGAGAATTGTTCTTTCAAGGTTTGTAAAAAAAAATGTGTTAGTATTTTGATGGGAATTGCATCTGTAGATTGCTTTTGGCAGGATAGCCATTTTCACTATGTTAATCTTACCAATCCATGAGCACGGGAGATCTTTCCATTTTCTGACATCTTCGTCAATTTCTTTCTTCAGAGACTTGAAGTTTTTTCATACAGGTCTTTCACTTGCTTGGTTAGAGTCACAGCAAGGTACTTTGTGCTTATAGTGAAGGGTGTTGTTTCCCTAATTTCCTTCTCAGCCCATTTGTCTTTTGTATGTAGGAATTCTGTTGTTGTGCTTGAGATACATGGTAAGTTCACAGAAACAAGGGTGGCATCAACAAGGGGTTTGTGAAAATATTACACATTCAAAGTAAATATGAACTCTAAAGGTAGAAATACTACCTTAGCATGAAGGCAGGATTCATTCATTTTTCCATCAGGTATTTTCCTGTTCATGTACTGTGGAGCAGCATTGCAAGAACCCAAGGTTGGGCCTTGTTACTGGAATATAGAATGTTTGATAATAGCAAGAATATCCTCTCAGAGCTTACTCATCACTCACTGTCACCTTATTGCCACATTTTCATTAAGCTAGTGAATATACACTGGGCATTCTTTGAAAGGAGGTGAGGTGAAACCAACAAGTTGGTCACTTTGTTCACTCAGTTACTAAGAACTCTCTCTTCAAGGGTCTTTGTTTGATGTACATCTGGCACAAAATATTTTTGTGTTTATTTTAAACACTCTACTCATACAGTTATTGTGTGACAAATATTTCCACACATCTCTTCACTGCAGATAGAGAGCTCACAGTAACCCAAAGTATGGATGTCACTATTGTCCAACTTGGTGAACCAATGAGTTTTATTGGTCACATAGAGGAATATGAGTGAGGGGTTACTCACAGGACAAGAAGTGATTCAAAGATAGCTGCCTTGCCAAAGCCCACCCCAGCATGGGTGACAGTTAACAGAGCTGGGAATCTGGAGCACACTGCTCAGCCTGTAGGCAGCTCAACAGATTGGAGAGTCTTTCCAAGTGACTCAGTCAGCCTAACATCTTCCAGGCATTTTGGTTTCTGCTTCTTCTAGACATCTGGTCTGGTCTAACAGTTTTCTTTGCTGCTTGTCTTGTCTTAGAGTAACTCTCAGCAGCTTGGCTTTGAAAAGAAAAGGGTCTAGTGAATCTTGTCAGTTTTAGGGACTTCCTGAGGCTGTTTTGAGTTCTTTACCTTGATGTATAAGGAATTTTTTTGCAGGATGGAATGTTTTGATGTGGGAGGGAACTGTTACAAACAATAGTACATTCACAAACCTCATCAATAGTTCTTTGATATCGTTCTTTCATATGATTGACTAGTCAACATTTGGCTTGATTGTCATGGTACAAGTTCAACACTTAAGCTAAGGCAGGGAGATCATAAGAAAGAGGCTAGAATGGGATATATAGCAAGGTCGTGTCTCAAAGGACAGGAGCCCCACAAGGAGAGCAACAGAACCAAAAAATCTGGGCACAGGGGTCTTTGCTGAGACTGATACTCCAACCAAGGACCATTCATGGAAAAAAACTAGAACCCCTGCTCAGATGTAGCCCATGGCAGCTCAATATACAGGGACTGTCTCTGACATGAACTCAGTGGCTGGCTCTTTGACCGCCTCCCTCTGATGGGGGAGCAGCCTTTCCAGGCCACAGAGGAGGACAGTGCAGCCAGTCCTGATGAGACCTGATAGGCCAGGGTCAGATGGAAGAGGAGGAGGACCTCCCCTAATAGGACTTGGAGAGGGGCATGGGAGGAGATGAGGGAAGAAGGGTGGGGTTGGGAGGGAATGGAGGGGGCTACACTGGGATACAAAGTGAATAAACTGTAATTAATTAAAAAATAAAAATTTAATTAAAAATAAACAAAGAATAAATTAAACAAACAAGCAAGCAAAAACAATGAAAAGTAACATCAGCCAGAAACAGACAATTTTTTTAAAAATGGAAAGGCCCTACACACCTGGTTTTTTGAAGATAGCACTCTTAAGTTCTTCCATTTTCAGTTATACATTGCATTGTATTTCCACATCACAGAACTTTCAGCTACATCAAAGAAGTAGAGCTACTATGCCAGAGTCTCCTGATATTGAGCTGTAGAGATAATCTCATGAAGCTTTGAGAGCAACTTGTATGATGTAAGAGGTAGCATCCCGTAAGTGAGCAAATAAAACATATGAATTACCTGTCCTTAAACTTTCTTTAATTTGATGGTGGAATGTTGCTATACATATCTGATTTTAAGTTAGAATATTCATAAAACTGTTCTGGTTCAGTCTGGTAGTTATCTTCCAGAATCCATTTAATATTAATAATTTAGTAGTCACATGGTGATTTTTAGCTATAGAATTTTAGCTTTAGAATATATTTTCACCCTCCTTTGCAGCTAATGTGATAATTCGTGTGTATGAATGGAAGTACTGTAAACCAGTTTCTCAAAAATAAACTGTATTTTTCTAATTGCTAGACCTTTTCTACTTCTAGGCTTATTTTTCTAATTGCTTCTTTCTACATGCTGGCCTGTCCATATAGAGGTAAACCAGTTTTGGCTGTGGTTGTGAGCCCTATATTTTGGAGGGTGTTAGAGAAACAAGTCAGTAAGAACTTTCTAGAATAGATAGATACCTCTTGGATACAACAAACTTTTAAATACCTTTAGATAAAGTTGGAAAGTTGTGAGAGAAAACGAGCAGCTAGCTTTGCATTTCTCTGTTATAACTGCTTGGTATTTACTATATAGAAAATATCCAATTTGTTCTTGGTGGTGCTATCACTTGACCACTTAGTACCTCATAATTTCACGTTTGTATCCACTAGAGTCCAGTGGTTGATTAGGAGATGTTGCTGAAATAGCTTTGTCTAAAGATGAAATGAGTTTGCTCTGAAAGTAGAGTCATTGCGTGACCTGGGCTCAAGCTTTGGCATGAGGAGTGTGGTGGTTTGAATGAAAATGGAACCCAGAGACTCATAGAGAGTAGTAACACTATTAGGAAGTAGGTTCCTTGTTCAAGTAGGTGTGGCTTGTTGGACCAAATATATCACTGGTGGTGGTGCTCAGTGGGCTCATACCAGGCCTGCTGGCTCACTCAGTTTTCCTGCTGCCTGCTGATCTGACGTAAAACTCTCAGCAGCTCCTCCAGCACCATGTTTGCCTGTGTGTTGTGTTGCCATGCTTTCTCCCATGATGATCATGGACTAAACCTCCGAACTTGTAAGTCAGCCCCAATTAAGTGCTCTTCTTTGTGAAAGTTGCATGGTCACTCCCACAAGTTCTGTTCCACCATTACCCTGGCACATCTTGCAGGTAGGACATGTTGGAGCTTGAAGGTTTTGGCTGGGTTGATGTCCCAATACCACTGCTGGGATCCTTGCCTGATTATAAAAGATGGTTGGTTTAGACTCTGTATCCCCCAATTACTAGAAAACTTCGCTAGGGTCGCTCTCTCAGACTCCAGAAACTTTTCACTGCACTAGGTTTCTACATCATGGCCCAAATTCCTCCAGTTTCAGTCATCTCTCCTAGTACTTTCCCTCCACCACCACCACCCACCCATTGTTTATGCCACACTTGGTCAATATGTCTAGAAGGCATGCTTTTTTTTTTTTTTTGAAACAGAGGAGAGGATCTAGGGGAGGTGTGGGGGTAGGGGAAGTGGAGGTAGGGGAAACTGGAGTCAAGATGTAATGTATGTAGAGAAAAAAAGTTGCCATGGTCATGGTGTCACTTCACAGCAATAGAAACTCTAAGGAAGACAGGCAACTTTCACTGTCATATCATGATGGCATCATGAGCATCATTCTATGGGGAGTGCAGGACAGATATTGTAGTTAGAGAAAGTAGCAATGGCTAAATAGAAATAAGCACATTTGAGATATTAGGGGACCATTGAACCGAAAGGGAAGGCAATCAGGCTGGGAAAATAGAGAAGTGAGTCCACAGATATTAGATAATGTTATACTTTGACCAGGATGATAGTTATCTCATTATTGTTTTCTTTCCTCTTGCTGGAATCTATCTTCCCTGGACATTTCACAGATCCTGGTAAGAAGCCCAATATTCATTCAGAAAGACAAACCAGATGAACATCAGAAGAGGGAGAAAACAGGGAACAGGATAGGAGCCTACTACAGAGAGCCTCTGAAAGACTCTACCCAGCAGAGTATCAAAACATATACTGAGATTCATAGCCAAACTTTTTGCAGAGTGCAGGGAATCTTATGAAAGAAGGAAGGTGGGGGAGGGATAGAAAGACCGGGAGGGAACAGAGCTCCACAAGGAGACAACAGAACCAAAAAATTTGGGCACAGGGCTCTTTTCTGAGACTGATGCTCCAAACAAGGACCATGCATGGAGATAACCTAAAACCCCTGCACAGAAGTAGCCCATGGCAGCTCAGTGTCCAAGAGGGTTCCCCAATAATAGGAACAGGGACTGTCTATGACATGAACTCAGGGGCTGGCTCTTTGATCACCTCCCCTGATGGGGGAGCAGCCTTATCAGTCCACAGAGGAAGACAAAGAAGCCTGTCCTGATGAGACCTGATAGGCTAGCATCAGATGGAAGGGAAGGAAGACCTCCCCTATAATTGGACTGGGGGAGGGGCATAGGAGAAGAAGAGGGAGGTAGGGTGGAATTGGGAGGGGATGGAAGAGGGGGCTACAGCTGGGATATGAAGTGAATAAATTGTAATTAATAATAAAAAATGGTCTAGTGCTGACAGACTTTGTATAGCAAATGCTTGAACCACTAAGCCTGTCTTGGGAAAAGAAAACAAAACAAAACAAAACAAAACAAAACAAAACAGTACATTTGCTGCTGCAAGTCATTAAAAAAAACTGCTCATGTATTTTTGGTGGGCCTGCATATCATTTGGGATTTATTGCCTTAGTTTATCCAAACTGACTTCAGGCTATCAATATCTTTCTCTCTTCTTGGAAGCTTCCTCTGAAGCCTCAACCTTGTGTTGTGGTGTTGAAGGGCACCAGAATGGTAGTCCAAACCTAGCACCCTCTATGTGGTTACCCATTAGTTTGTCTTTCTCCTCCATCATTTTTATTGCTCCTTTAAAGTTTATTTGACTTAAGACTCTATCATCATGGTATGAATGGTTTGCAACTGTACTGTGCTCCTGCCAAAAAGGATGGCATCTTGTATGCCCTGCAGTTTCCCCAAGGGATCTAAAGCGATGCTCTGCTTTCAATTCACCTCTTCCTCTTTGTAAAAGCAGAAAAGGCTGCTCTGTATAACTCCTTAAACTAACACTAGATTAAGATGGGTGGCTAGATGGCATTCCAGGGAGCAGACTTTACTAAACCTTCTTGTTTGGACTCTGCCCCAAGAAAATTGCTTGTGGGAGGTCCCTCAATGTGTGGGAGCTTCTAGCACCTCAAAAATCACTTCCAGAACTGTATTCAGGCACCAGATTTCACCTGGTATTTATCTACAATTGTTCCCTTCAGGAAAAGCAAGTCATTAAGGAGAGGATGGGAGTGGGAAGATTATACAGCGAAACGTGTGTGTGATGCATGTGTTTGGCCCTGTTTTAAACCAGAAAAGCCGGGGATTCTTAGCCTTTTATGAGCCTCGTGTGCTCATACATTCATTCATTTATCTACATACTCATTCACTCTACATTTGTGTTTGTGTCTGTGGGTGTGTGCATGTGCTTACATGTTCATGTTGATTTATCCATGTGCATATGAGCATATGTAGGTCAGATATTGACCCTGGATGCCTCCTTCAATTGCTCTCTACCTTATTGTTTTAGATAGGTGCTGTCATCAAAGCTAGAGCTCGTGGATACAATCAGGCTGGCTGTCCTCTGGGCTCCAGGAAGCTGCTCGTCTCTGCCTCTCCAGCACAGGACTATAGAAGCATTTCACCACGGTTCACGTTTTTGTGAGTGCAGGAGTCTTTATGCTGGCACAGTAAGCATTTTGCTGACTGTACCGTGTCTCCAGCCCCTTTGTTTCTTTCTCTTTCGCTGTGGCATACCTACTATGAATTGGCCCATTTCTATATGGTCTCAAAAAGAGAAAACATACCGTAAGGTCATATTTGCATTATACACTTTGAGTAAAGCATTTCTATTCATTTAATTGGAACTTACCTATTAATGAATACTGCAAAATCAGTTTTTATTTTTTCTCATAGGCATTTCAAAATACTGAACTCAGGCCAGTGCCAGAGTTAATGCATGAATGATGTTAGGAGATAAGGCTGAGGGAATAATGCAAACCTACTCCTCTTGGTTGAGGCAGTAGAAGGCTTCTGTTTAGGTCCTGATGATGTCCTTCCTCTATTTGGTTAATACCAAGTCTCTTAATCTATCTGCATTTATGTATCCCTTTGAAATGGTCAATGCCATTGACCTTTCAGAACACACAGAAAACAGAACACATGAAGTACGTATCTTGTGCTGTTGATATTGCCTCATGGGCAAGGTGGGTTTGTTCATGAAACTAGTGAAATGATAACAAAGGCCAAAGGCAAGAATATTGCCATGGGCTGAGAATTACTTTTGTTGTTTATGTATGCCAAGACAGTAAACAAGCAGACAAGAAGGGTTTTATGGATCTAGGTTTCTTTGTAGAAAATTAAAATAAATAAACTTATCTTGGTATAGAGAAAGGCATATTCTGAAATAAATCCATTTGAAAACAGCATACTGCAAGTCTCCCTCTGGTACAAAATATTTGGATTTGTTATACTACATTCTTATGTTTGGCATATTATTCTGCTGCTGTGCCTGGTTTCTTAGATACATAATAACACAAGATAAAAATAATTCATTTCAATATGATGTTAACGAATAAAAGGGCACCTGCTTTGCATGTGTCAGATGGTGGGAAGAAATGGCCACACATTCTTGACTATCAGTACAGTCTGCAGTTATATCACAGCTAATAAATAAGAACAATGTGCATCATTAGGCCCCTCCTGTTGCATCTTTGAGCAGACTCACTGACGTCACACAGTCAAATTTTACTGGCCATTCAGAGTAGTTACGGATTTTGAAGTGGAACAATGGTGAGGAGTTGTGAAAGCATTTTGAACTTGGATAAATAAGGCTTGATTATTCTTCAGAGTTTTTATTTTTCAGGCCAGACAATTGAATATTTTGATAAACTTTGAAAACAGCTGTGATTTCTATTGGCCAAGTACAAACACAGTTTTTCCAAATGTAATTTTATGATTATAATTTTAGATTTTGTAATTGTCCTATGCCTTTCCTTTTTGAGCATTTTATTGTCTTTTTCCCTTTTATTTTCTTTATATAATAATAATAGTTATTATTGTTATTACAATTTATTCACTTCATATTCCAATGTAGCGCCCTCCCTCATCTCTTCCCAGTTCCAGCCTCCCTCCTTTGTCTCCCACTATGTTCCTCACCTAGTCCACTGATGGGGGAGGTCCTCCTCCCTTTCTATCTGACTGTAGCGTATCAGGTCTCATCAGGACTGTGTGGATCCTCTTTCTCTGTGGTCTAGAAAGGCCACCTCACCAGGGGGAGGTGATCAAAAAGCAGGCAACCAAGTTCATGCTAATGACTGCCCCTGCTCCTCTTGCTAAGGAGCCCCAAAGGAGACTGAGCTGCCCATGGGCTACATCTGAGCAGGGGGCCTAGGTCTTCTCCATGCATGGTCCTTGGTTGATTCATCAGTATCTTCAGGACCCACTGGGCTCAGATATTTTGGTTCTGTTGTCTCATTGTGGAGCTCCTGTCCCCTCCAGGTCTTTCTATCTCCTTCTTCCATAAGATCCCCACACTCTGCCCAAAGTTTGGCTATGAGGCTCAGCATCTGCTTTCATACCCTACTGGGTAGAGTCTTCCAGAGGCCCTCTGTGGTGTGCTCTTGTCCTGTTCCCTGTCTTCTCCCACTTCTGATATCTATTCAGTTTGCCCTTCTGAATGAGGATGAAGCATCTTTTCTAGGGACCTCCTTATTGTTTAGCTCTCAGGTCTGTAGATTTTAGTATGTTTATCCTATAGTATATGGCTAATATCCACTTATAAGTGAGCATATACCATGTACATTTTTCTGATTTTGAATCACCTCACTCTGGCTGATCTTTTCTAGTTCCATCCATTTTCCTGCAAATTTTGTGATTTCTTGTTTTTAATAGCTGAGTAGTATTCCATTGTGTAAATGAGCCATAACTTCTTTATCCATTCCTTGGTTGAAAGATATCTAGGTTGTTTCCAGATTCTGACTATTATGAATAAAGCTGCTATAAACATAGTTGAGCAAATGTCCTTGTTGTATGATTAAGTATTTTTCGTATATATGCCCAGGAGTGGTATAGCTGGATCTTGAGTTAGCACTATTCTTAATTTTCTGAGAAAGTATCAGATTGATTTTCAAAGTGGTTGTAAAAAGTTTACCTCGCCAACAGCAATGGAGAAGGGTTTTCCTTTCTCCACATCCTCTCCAGCATGTGTTGTCACTTAAGTAGTTTTTCCAAAACTGTTCTTTATTTGTTAACTAATTAATCAATCAATCAATTTATTTATTACAGTTTATTTACTTTGTATCCCAGCTGTGGCCCCCTTCCTCGCCCCCTCCCAATCCCATCCTCCCTCCCTCTTGTTCTCCTATGCCCTTCCCCCATTCCACTGATAGGGGAGGTCCTCTTCCCCTTCTCTCTGATCCTTGTCTATCAGTTCTTATCAGGACTGGATGCATTGTCTTCCTCTGTGGCTTGGTAAGACTGCCCTGCCCCTCAGGGCGAAGGCGATCAAAGAGCCAACCCCTGAGTTCATGTCCTAGACAGTCCCTGTTCCCATTACTAAGGAACCCACTTGGGTACTAAGCTGCCATGGCTACATCTGTGCAGGGCTTCTAAGTTATCTCCATGCATGGTCCTTGGTTGGATTATCAGTTTCAACAAAGACCCCTGTGCCCAGCTTTTTGGTTCTGTTCTCTCCTTGTGGATCTTCAATCTCCTCCAGGTCTTTCTATTTCCCTCTTCTTTCATAAGATTCCCTGCATTCTGCCCAAAGTTTAGCCATGAGTCTTAGCATCTGCTTTGATACCCTGCAGGGTAGAGTCTTTTAGAGGCTCTCTCTGGTAGGCTCCTGTCCTGTTTTCTGTTTTCTTCCTCTTCTGATGTCTATCCCATTTGCCTTTCTGAATGAAGATTGAGTATCTTACCCAGGGTCCTCCTTCTTGCTTAGCTTCTTCAGGTGTACAGATTTTAGTATGTTTATCCTATATTATATGTCTAATATCTACTTGTGAGTATATACCACGTGTGTCTTTCTGCTTAAGTTAAACAACAACAAAATCAAGTAATCCAGTTAAAAATGGGGTACAGAGTTAAACAGAATTCTCAATAGAGGAATATCAAATGGCAGAGAAACACTTAAAGAAATACTCAACATCCTTACTCATCAGTGAAATGCAAATCAAAAGGACCCTGAAATTTCACCTTACACCCATCAGAATGGCTGAGATAAAAAACTTAAGTCACTTTCTGCTTCTGGGGTACCTCACTCAGGATGATCTTCTCTAGCTCCCACCATTTGCCTGCAAATTTCATGGTTTCGTTGTTTTCAATTACTGAGGAGTATTCCATTGTGTAAATGTACCACAATTTCTGTATCCTTTCCTCTGTTGAGGGACATCTGGGTTGTGTCCAGCTTCTGATTATTACAAATAAAGCTGCTATGAACATTGCATAGAAGGTTTTGGCTTATTCATCAAAAATCAAGTATCCAAAGGTGTGTGGGTTTATTTCTGTGTTTTTAATTTGATTCCATTGATCCACCAGTCTGTTTCTATGCCAGTACCATGCCCTTTTTATTACTGTTGCTCTATAGTACAGCTTGAGGTCAGGGATGGAGACACCTCCGGAAGATCTTTTTATAAATTGTAAAAACTTAAATAGATTAATCTGTAGTTGAAAAATAGGTGTTCGGCATTAACTTAGTTGTTATGAGAAAACTAAACCCTGTGTGATTATCTTCCTTGACAGTATGGCTTCCTAACTACATTCTAAATATTTTCTTTATACCCACATCTAAGTGTAGCTCTCACTTCTCATCAAAAATCTCTTTGCAGCATATGTAGACCATTGCAAAAAACAGAACAAAACAAAAAGAAGAACAAAAAAAACCACTACCGGGCAAAATGTGGGGATCTCAGCACCAACAGTACATTTGTAGTATGGCCTCTGCATCTATTGCCCAGGAAACATTGTGAAAGAGGGCGCAGAAAGACCATAAAAACAAGAATGCCAGAAAGCCTGCTGTGAGCCATGTTACCCTGGAGATGGATGCCTAAACAAGACCTGAGCAATGTCAGCACCACGAGACTTATCAACACGAAAGGAGTAAAATCTCACACGCTCCACTCCTTGACAAAAAAGTATAGGTAACTAATGACTGTAGGGAGAGAGAAATAGCCCCTCCAGGAATGAGGCCCTCGAGTGGCTACCCAGGACAGAGTGCTTAGCCCTTGGGTCCATATATACATGAAGAACAAAAATGGACACAGCAGGTTGCATTTACACATTTATGCATATTTCTTCTCTTCTCTAGATTTATCAATATGTATCATCAGTTTTAAAGTGGTATATGATAGCGGTTAGAGAGAGGAAAGGAAAGAGGATAAATAATGCAATTATATTTTAATTTTAAAAGTATTGAAAATAAATCAATTGAAAAAATACAATTTTAGGTTTTAAAATTTATTTGTTTAATCACTTTAAGGCCTGATTCCAACCCTCTCTTTCCTTCCCTCCCAGTCCCACTCTCACGACCTTTCCCCATCCCCCTCCACGTCTTCTGGGAGGCCCCCAAGAAGTACCAATCCATACAAATCTTAGTTTTGCCTTGAATTATTTAGTGAGCTAAGATATATACAAGTAACATTATATAGAAGGAGAGGTTTGTACTTATGCATTTAGAAAAACACACACACATACACATACATATACATATGTGTGTAATAATAATGAATGACAAAGAGGTTATGGATTTGAAAAAGAAGGGAGAGGTTTTGGAGGAGGAGAAGGGAAAAGGAAAATATTGTAATTATATCATAACTCAAAAAAACAGATGGAATAATTTTAAAAATTATGTATTTTAGAGAAAAAGTATCAATGCTCTGTCTATAAAATATTCCGAAGTATACTGTCTGACTATAATTATCTTTTAAATGTTGGAATACCTAGTTAATCTCAATTCACTTTTTATTACTTTTTAAAGTTATATTAGGGTTTTAGTGGGATTTGGATTTATTATGTCCTAAAATACTCAGGTTTACCTTTTCTGTGGAACTGAAGTCATCTCTTCTTGAAGATGGATGTATTATTAACAATTGATTTTGTTTTAATATGAATAAATTTTTAACATAATATGGACAGCCAGTTTCAAGAAATATAAAACTATAATATTCATAGACTCAAATTTAAACTAAAATCAGTCATTTTTTCTCCAACTCTGCTTTCCAAATATCTTGCTCTTTACAGGTAAATGTTCTATTTAATCCCATAGGAATTCCTGCAGGGCAGTTTTGTGATTGCTCAAACATAAATTTGTATATTTAGTGCCTGATAACAATATACTTGTGTGTATCTGAATCAAAATAATTGTTTTATACATCCATTTTTAGTCATTTGAAAATAAAGTTAAAGTATAAACTTAAAAGTGAGATATAGGATATGAACACAGAATTATGGCTTATTTCTTTCAAACATGGCTTGGGGTAAAATATTTAAGATTAATGCCAGTTTTCCCCCTGATGGTTGTTCCTACACTTACTCAACTTCTGTGGTTTGAAAGAAATTACGCATGTAGAGAAAGAGGGAAGTGACTGCACATTAGGTTGAACGTATTGCATGTTGGCTGTGCTGGGAACTGGGAAAGGCTTTTCATATAACATTTCTCGCTGAGAATTGATCATCTTACCCTTGGTCCTTTCTCTTGTTTATCTTCTTTAGGTGTACAGATTTTAGCATGTTTATCCGATTTTATAGATCTAGTACCCACTTATAAGTGAGTATATACCGTGTGTGTCTTTCTGTTCCTGCGATACCTCACTCAGGATCATGCATGGATATAACCTAAAACCCCTGCTTGGATATAGCCCATGGTAGCTCAGTACCCAAGTGGGTTCCCTAGTAAGGGGGACAAAGATTATTTCTGACATGAACTCAATGACTGGCTCATTAAGCTCCTGAGGGAGGAGTGGCCTTACCAGGCCACAGATAGGGACATTGCAGCCAGTCCTGAAGATACCTGATAAGCTAGGGTCAGATGGAAGGGACCTCCCCTATCAGTGGACTTGGAAGGGGGCAGGGAGGAGGTGAAGGAGGGAGGGTGGGATTGGGAAGGAAAGAAGGAGGGGGCAATGGCTGGGATACAAGTGAATGACCTGTGATTAAAATAAAAATAAAATTAAAAAAAATGAACCCAAGGGAATCTTAAAAAACAAAACAAAACAAAACAAAAACCCAAAAAACAAAAACCAAACCAAACTAAACTAAAACAAAACAAAACAAAACAAAACAAAACATATTCTTTGTCAGTAAAAGTGATGGCTATGAAATGATGAAACTGAGGCATGGTGAGAGAACATTTCTTGGAGGACATGTTTTGCATTACCCCTGAGAGGTAAGAAGAGAGAGAGGAGGTAGGGAAATCCTAGCAGTAACCAAAAGACGAACTGTTTTTCCAAAGTGCTAACCCAGAGGACATGTGAGAGGATATTTCACAGGAGCCGCTGGCTTTCACAAGCACAGGATGAAACCTTTTCCGGTTCCTGTTCAACCAGTGATGTCTTCCGGAGTTGAGCTGGCTTGTGAGCTGTCGTAGAAGACTGGATCAGAATTTATGACATAGAATAGACAAGTCCCAGAATACTGGGCGGGATTCGTGTCCTAGAATGAAGTAGTCAGGTCCCACTGCACGTCTCGCTCAGGAGGAGGCTGGAGTGAGACACCCAGGGCAGACAACAACACAGGGTCGAGCATGTTTTGTGCCCTCGTTTTGGGAGTTCTTCACCTTGCCAAGGGACTATGTACTGGCTGGGCCTTGCCTTCCTAGCTACCCTGCCAACTTGCCGATTGTTGACTTTTCCTCTGGAAGTTCAAAAAATTTCAAGTCCAAGTTAAACCAAAATCAATTTCCCGATTGCTAATGCTGATAAAAAAAGTATGCTTTAGGAGTTATTTCCTCTTGTATGTCTGGGACAGTCTATGCAACAGAAAACATTCCTTTCCATATTGCCATACCAGGAGAAGTGCTTATGTTCTTTTTGCCAGAGGGAGTAAAATCTTCACAATGGACGTGAAGATATCTTTGATATAATTTAAAGGCAACTTCAATACTGTACACACCATTTGTTGAGGTGCACAGCAAAGTAATTATTTTTTTCTGGATTTTATTATTGATTTCCACTAAGCAAGACAGAAGAGAGGAGCTCATCAGAGAAAACTTGACTGGGATTTCTGCCAATGCAGTGTATTTTTGCTTATTACATATATATGTGTATATAACACACACATATATGCTTCTCAGTATTATCTGAATTGCATCAGATAATAAGCCCTATATATGAGAAAAGTACTGTGCTTGTATTAGACAATGGAAGAAAAAAGAGTAGTTCACCTGGTCTCATTCTGTTGATCCAAGGAAGCCTTCCAGAACTTTTGGCCATAGTTCCTGGGGCTCTCATGCTAAACTTTAAAATTGAATTTATGGAAAACGTGATGGATCATGAACCCTGTTGGCACACTATTGTGTGCTCCATATGTATTTAGTATGGATTTCTAGGCAGCAAGGATTTCATTTATGTACACAGATATAGATTCTCTGAACTACACATTACTTTTAAAAGTTGTAAGTTTGAGTGACTTTTGTTTGAATTTTCTATAAATGGCTTTACTTTGTGGGTTGCAGAGAAACTTCTTTTTTAATTAAATTTTTATTTTTATATTAATTACCATTTATTCAATTTGTATCCCAGCTGTAGCCTCCTCCATCATCCCCTCTCAATCCCACCCTCCCTCTCTCATTTCCTCCCTGCCCCTCTCGAGTACACAGATAGGGGAAGTCCTCCTCCCCTTCTATCTGACCCTAGCTTATCAGATCTCATCAGAACTGGCTGCATTGTCTCCTCTGTGGCCTGGAAAGGCTGCTCCCCCATCAGGGGGAGGCGGTCAAAGAGCCAGCCACTGAGTTCATGTCAGAGACAGTCCCTGTTCCCATTACTAGGGTACCCACTTGTATACTGAGCTGCCATGGGCTACATCTGTGCAGGGGTTCTAGGTTATCTCCATGAATGGTCCTTGGTTGGAGTATCAGTCTCATTCACACAATGGAATACTACTCAGCAATTAAAAATAAGGAAATCATGAAGTTTGCAGGCAAATGGTGAGAAACTCTTCTTAATGGAGGTAGGAATAAGAGTGGAACTCTAGGTACTGACTGTCTAGTAATTCTCATACTCAAGCAGGCATCAGATTTTCAGATCGATAGAGGAGTATTAAAGAACACATATTTCTGGACTCGTTCTTGGAGTCTTGGGTAGGAATGGAGAATTTATGTTTTAATTAAGTGTCTATGCACCCATAATGCCTCTGAGCTTTTGATTACACTTTGAGATCCCATGCTCTATGCGAAACTAGTTTTAATTAAAATAATATGATGTTTACCTGTTCTTCCTCCAACTGCTCCATTGCTTCTCCACGGTTACTACCTCTCATATTCCTGGTCTTCTCTTCTTTAATTGTTATTTTTACACACACACACATACACACACACACACACACACACACACACACATACACACACACACAGAGAGAGAGAGAAAGAGAGAAAGAGAGAGTATAAATACAACCTTCTGAATCTTTTCAATGTTGTTTGCATATACAAATTCAGGGCTGACCACTTGATATTCGATAATGAATTAGGGGGCTTCTTCTTGGAGAAAGATTACTTCTTCCATTCTAGCATCCTTTTGTTGCCTCTAGCTCTTTGTCTAGTGGTAGGGCCCTGCAAAATTTCCTGCTTGATATTAGCATGTCTATTGGTGCTGTCTCTATAGATTGGTAAGACATCTGCTTTGAAATAATCTCCTCATAGAAAACAGACAGAAACAGGAATATTTAATAATCACTGTGTAAAATTGCTCCAACAACAATCAGTTACTACCCTGGTCTCAATGGAGGATAAAGAGCCCAAAAATCCACAAGATGAACAATAGAGATCTCTCTACTTATAAAGAGTTCATTTTCACTAATTTTTTTATTTATTTGTAGATACCAGGAGCTTATAAATTTTTATCTATGTCCTCATTAAAATTAAACTTCTGGAGCCCTTGTTAAATGAATAATAATAATAACAATAATAAAAACATTGGTAGAAGGTATCACGTTTTGGATCAAAGTTTTCTGTGGTGGGTTGGTTGTCCCCTCCCTCTGTCCAGTCTCCGTGGCCCCTGCTACTAGGAGTCTCAGCTAGAGTCCCCTCATATCCTCTCAGATGTCTGTTCTGACTTAGATCTACAACTTGTTACAGAGATGATCCTCCAAACCCCATTGTTTCTTTTTCTCTGCAGGCCTTTTACCTTCCTGACCCTGCTCTCCCCAGGTATGATCCCTACCCTTACTTTCTCTCTGCACTCCCTCTTCTACCTTGTCCCAAGTCTTCAACAACTACCTTTGTCTAGTCTATACCCTGTCCACAGGACCTGCAGGGACAAAAATAGGACAGATAAAGCAGAGATTGAGGGAATGTCCAACCAATGCCAGGCCCAACCCAAGACTCACTGCATGGAAGAGAGCCAACCCCTAATTGTATTAACAATACTCTGCTATGCTTGCAGACAGGAGCCTATCAGCACTGTCCTCTGAGAGGCTTCATCCAGCAATGGTTTGAAACAGACACTGAGACTCACAGCCAAGCACTGGGCAAAGCTTAGGAAATCTAGTGAAAAAGTGGGGGGGGGGGTGAGGAGGATAAAAGGACCTAAAGATGACAAGAGCTCCACAAGAAGACTAGCAGAACCAACTAACTGGGTCCAGAGGGGAGTGAGGAGTCTTAAGCACCAACCAAAGACTGTGCATGGACTGGACATCCGTCCTCTATATACATGTAGGCGATGGGCAGCTCAGACTTAATGTGGGTTCACAGGGTTGTCCCTGACATGGGCTTCATTGCCTGCCTTTTGATAACATCCCCCTGATGGGACTGCCTTACCTGGCCACAGGGGATGAGGATGAACTCAGACCTCATGCGACTAGATTAGTGGGGTTTGTGGGTAGGGGGCTCCCCTATTCTAAGAAATTTGGGAGAGGTGATGTGGGAGGGAGGGTTGGACTGGGAGAAGAGGAGGGTGGAGTCTATGACCTGGATGTAAAATGAGTAAATAAGTTAATTAAAAAAAGAAGTTACCATGTTTTTTGAAATTCCAGGATCTGACACTCTATAGTATAGAGTGTCAGTACAGGCAAAACACCAATGTACATAAAATAAAAATAAATAAATTATTTAAAAATAAAGAAGTTACCATGTTTTCTTGTCACTCAAAGGAAATAGCAAGTTGTACTAGGAATATTTTAGTTTAACATTTGAGGTGACTTAGAGTACATCTGTGGTCCAAAGGAAATCTCATTTAGTTCAAATAGATGAGAACAGCAAAGGGAAAGGCACCTATTCACATTGTAAAGGAGAAAACTGTTTTCTTGTACCTGGCATTTAATCCAACCATCAAACTCAATGGGCATGAATTTCCTTTACTTGAGTGAAGTGATAACCAAACATTTCAACCCCAGACTTCAGGGTTTTGGTATAACATACAAAGTGCATTCAGCCGAGACTCTAATCTGCAACATTCTGCTTTGCCCCCTTGATTTATGTTTAGGTCTTTGTTAGAAGATTCCCTTTTCCTCCAATTCCACATGGATGCAGTGATTCCTGTCCCACAGCCAAGGTCAACCTTTTAAGGCCTATAAACTAACAGTGTGGAGAGAATTCTGCAATCCAAGGCCATATACATTGACAGCAGTAGCTCTAGAACCACACAGGTTGGTCAGTGTCCAGGAGGTCACAGGAGGGGTGCTCAGGAGAAAGGCTGGGAAACATAGGAGCTGCTAAGCTCATGGAAGTAGCTTTCCTTGCAATGGAAGGAACAAGAGACATCAGCATAATCAGCGTAGGTTAAACAGACCTGGGATGTATTAGTCATGCGTCCTTAACAGCAACAGAGAAGGTGCTTACACAAAGTGAAAAAGAGTTTTCCGCAACTAGATTTCTAAAGCTTGGCAGCCTGTGGAAGTAAGAGGGGTGACTCATATGACCAGACTTTTAAACAAGGTTTTGTAAAAACTGTTACCTGTGCTAATAGAGATTGGAATATTGAATCAGCGTGTGGGAAAAAGCTGTATGTGAGTTGGGTTCAATCAAGTGTCTCTTCTAGTTTTATGTAATTATTTCTTTCTTGTGGTTAGAAAGATTATTGATAAAAACATAACTTCTAAAAACTCTTCTGGCTTTTTGATTATATTCTTATTAGATTTTTCCAGCATGTCCAACATTTCCACTGTGTGCTGTGTATGATAGTTTATAAACAAGGTCTGTTATTGTAGATTCAGAATTGGAGGCAGCAGATGCATTTGATAAACAGTTTTAACACTTTTGTGAAGGGAAAAGAACTTTCTGCTGCATAATAAAAGAAATATCACAGCAACCAAAGAAAAATATTCATGAATTCAATGAAAGTTATGTACAGTCCATAAATAATCCTTTTGAATTATCCTCTAAAGACTCATTTAATTTAAAAAAGAGAGGAGACGCCTTTTCTTAATGTGTGCCATTCTCTCTTCCCCACCCTTATCAAGAATGCTGAGATCAGAAAGGAGAAAAAGGAGAGCTGGAATGTTTACTACAATATGTCCAAGCGTTTGCAGGGTCTCAGCAAAAGCAATGAAGCTGTCAGCATGGTTTTCTTATAAGTTCATTATGCGTCTATGAACTGGCATGTGTAGAGCATTTGCTGGGAGCTTTCACATGTTCACTTCTGGAGTCCCCTTCCCGTAAACAACTCAGAAAGTCAAAGCTCCGTGAACTAAAAACTAAGTCTATTATTGTTCATGATGTGCCTACTACTTACTCAAAGCTGAATCTATCTGAATCTTAAACTAGTCAGTGTTAGTGTTTCAAATTTACCAGAACATTTCTCTTCAGATTTCTCTATTTCCTTGAAAAGAGTCTCAGGCATTCCTTTTTAAGACATCACCACTTAGACCTTAAAAAGATGGAACATATGTGACTTTTTTTCTAAGCGTTTCTGCAGCTCCTCTCACTGCTCAGTGTATTTGTTTCTTTGCATGAAAAGTCATCACCTGGGTCCTTGGCCTCTTCCACACTGGAATGGTTTTACAGAGACTAAACATTTCTTAGTTTAAACATATTTCACCTTAGGAAAAAACAAGGAAGTAGAATACTGCTCTTGTATTCAATCTTCCCTTTTTGCACTTAGAATAGTCATACTAGGGTATCCTCCTGTTCCTCAGCTTTGTTCTGCTCCTGTCCAAACCCTTGTCTACAATCATGCAGATAGCCAGAGAATTATTTTATCTTCTATTGATGTGCTAATGTAGAAGTCTGGATAACAGACATGAGTGTGGATATGGAACCTGGATTCTTAAAACAACCTGTGTGTGTAGAAACACAGTATAACTCTATTACATTAAAAATACTTGTTGGCCGGGCATGGTGATGCATGCCTGTATTCCCGGCACTCCAGTAGTCAGAGGAAGGTAGATCTCTATGAGTCTGAGGCCACCCTGCTCTACAAAATAAGTCCAGGACAGCCAAACTACACAGAGAAACCATGTCTTGAAAAACCCAACCCAACCCAACCCAACCCAAACAAAACCCCAAAACATAGCAAAAACAAAAACAAAAATAAAACAAACCAAAAAGTTAAAAAAAACCCAAACAACATGAAAAACTTGTTAATTAAAATTTCTTTCTTTGTGTTTTGTTTTGTTTTTTACTTGAGACAAGATCTGTTTTAGAGCCCTGGCTTTCCTGGAGCTTGTTATATAGATCAGTCTGACTGTGAACTCACAGAGATCTTCCTGTCTATGTCTCCTGAGTGTTGGCATTGAAGGCAAATGCCAACAGGTCTTAAATTTCTGATTAACACAGGTGGCTATTTCAATCTATTCTGACAGGTTTGGGAATGCCATGGTGGTCGTTTTCAGGTGGCCCAGCATCATTCATCATGTTTCTCAGTGTCTTTAACGTATCTTAGTGACATTGATGATGATCCCAAAAATGACACCAACACAGGTCTACTCTTTTGGATTAAGGCACAGAGTCACTGATCAAAAGAAACTGCATCATACCTTCAAATACTAGATACACACTAAAATAAGTCAAATTGAGTTTTATAAGCAAGTATGGAAGAGACTTGTGGCTTCCATAAGGAAATGCCCAGACTGAGACTTGAAACACTGAGAAGCTGTTAACAAGTGAACTCCAAAACATTCTGTATTTCTGTATTGCAGAATCAGACTCAGAGTTAAGACTGATGAAGCTGGTACCTACCCAGAAATACGTAGCTTTCATTTTTTTTTTCTTAGAGTTTATTCATTCTAACAGAAACCATTGATGAACTTTCAACAGTGAGCAGTGTGCCTAGTTTGCATTTCTAAAGACTACCATATGGACACCAGTCATAAACATTTTAATGATGATTGGTTCATAATCTTCTCTAAAATTTCCATATATTTTAAATTATTAATATACAGCAAGTTCTCAAAATTACATAGAAAAAAAAGCTGAATGATGGTTCCGAGGGCAATAGATAAAAAAAAAAAATCACAGAAGTAGACAAACACAGTTAATTGAAACTGAATGGAAAAAAAAGAAAAGGGGGAATAGAAGGCAGGAGGAAGGCAAGTAGGCAAGTGAAAAGACCAAACTTAGTGAAAACTCCATTAAGTCTCAAAGGATCAATTTGTGAAAAAGATAACTGAGCAAGTGAGAGCTTAAGAGAAAGGGACTTGTCTTGTGTCAACAGAAAATGACAGAATTAGAGTTTTAATTTAGATTGTCCCGCTCAAGTTCAATACTTTTTCTGATAGACCACCTTAGCATCAAGGAAGGAAACAGTTAAAAGTGAGATGGGGTGTAGTCTGTGTATTAAAATATAGCTAGAAAATAGAGCTTACATTTTATCATAACCCTGCCAAGGGAGAGAGGTGAATAGTGTACTGTGAGGATGCTTGTTTGGTTTCCAAGGTGGGAGAGGATTAACATTTCAATGTTCTTCCCACCTAGGGATCTTCCTATATAATACTATGAAGATTGTCAGTTTTTGGACCTCTTTCAAAGTTGCTGTTTGTACCTAGTAATTTGGTAGTCTGTATAATTTCTTTTTTTTTTTTTTATTCTCTATCTCAATGGATGTGCAACCTTCTTCTCCAAGGCATACAGAACTCAGTGACTTACTGCCAATTGCCTTCATGGTTTCTGTTTCTATTATTATAGTACAGTTGTTTTATTTTGTCTCATATAATCTACTTACCTTAAACATTTGTTAAAAATGTTCTCTGGGGAATTCGGGCCCAACTGGGATGGGTACAGATAACAATGACTAGCATGGACAGGGCATAGAAGGTCTTTTCAGATCAGTTGGGGAAACAGAGTGAATCAGTCTAGAAAAGCAATGTGTCATTTTCATTTCTCTAAATGTTTCTTTTAATTATGTATTTTAATTGTAAATTGTTTTTATTCAGGTTATCTGTTATTATTTTGGAGGCAAAATTTGGGCAAGTAAGTAACAACTATAGAAAGTTTGCTTTGAGCAGATTTAAAGCACTGGCTGACATGTGGTGGTTTTGCCTGAGAACATTTGGAAACAATCATGTTGGAACCACTCCCCCCAATTTAGCAGCCACCTTCATATATGTAGAAGCTCAGACTCTGGGCTGCTCACAAACAAGTAAGTTCTAGTGGGGTTGGACTAGATGAAGTTGTTCAACTCTGGGGCTGTGTGGGCTGCTCATTCCTCTTCAGGTCCTCCATTAAGTTGTTAGGAGACCTATGATCTTCACCTGTGTGCTCTTAGAAATAAAGACAGCCAAAGCTTCTCTACCTGTTCACTGATACAAAACAAAACATTGAAAGAAAGGATCCTCTAAAATTTCCTTGAGGAAGGCTGTTGCCTTTGCTCTATAAAGATGATTGTTTGCGATGTAGTTATAAAGTAAAACATTTTTTAAGGCAGTGCCTCTCATTCATCATCATGAACAACTTGCTTTCTGTGCATTGTGTCATGATCATACAATGGGTCCAAATATCTTGAGACACTTCACACCACACATCCCTTTGTTCTTATTTTACTGAAACAAAGTACTCCAGTGGCTTTCTGCTGTAGTCTTGATTCTGAACCCATTACTGTTTTTGTTTTACCCCTCTTGCTGTGACAAATACCCTGGCAGAAAAACCAACAAAAGGAAGGAAGGGATTATTTGACTTACCATGGCAGTCATCCTTGAGGCAAAGTCAAGGAGGCACTTAGAGCTTCCTGTCCATCCAGAGTCAGGAGCAGAGAGAAAATAAGTGCTGCAAACCCAAGCTCACATGGTCCTCACTTGGTCGGTTGCTTTTGTGCTTGCATAGTTCAATTTTAGCCTAGAGAACGGCATGCTCACCAGGTACTGGGCCCTTCCACACTAATTAATATCAAAACAATCCTCTGTAGGCCATGCTGATCTAGATAATTTTGCATTAAGATTCTCTTCCCAAATGATTGTACCAAGTTGACAGTTCAAACTAACCAGCACAACTACTTAAAGGAATTTGCTAGCCAAAACATGTCAATATCTGTGTTAAAATCTATATACTGAATTTTATAATTACCCTTTTTTCTATTTGATTTTTTTTGTGATAGCCTTTTAAACTAATCACATAAGCTAACTATACTTTTACTTTAAATTTTACTTCCCAGACAAGTACATTATTTTGTTTGTTTGTTTTTTATGAATGGCTGTTTGCTTTTATGTTCTTTCTGCGTTCCTTATGAAACAAGCCCCCATTCTCTTTATAGTGACTCACTGGAAAAATTAAACCCAAATATTTAGGTAGTTGAAACATCTAATTCACTTTAGTTTAGTAATTACATTAAAGTGCATTTATCTGAAACAAAATTGAAGAAGTCCCATAATAAATTTAATCTCCCACTCTTGCAAAAGCAGTAGAGGGAAAAGATGTCCCTCAACTGAAGATTGGATAAAGAAACTGTGGCACATTTATACAATGAGATACTACTCAGCCATTAAAAACAAAGAAATAATGAAATTTGCAGGCAAATGGATGGAACTAGAAAAGGTCATCCTGAATGAGATAGCTCAGACCCAGAAATACACACCTGGTATGCATTCACTTATAAGTGGATTTTAGCCATCCAGTACAGGATAAGCATACTTCGAGGCACAGACCCAAAGAAGGTAAGTAACATAGAAGATCCAAGGGAAGATGCATAAATCTCATGCAGAAGAGGAAATAGAATAGACAGAGTATTTGTTGAAGAGAGAGAACAAGGTAGGAGAGGGGATGCAGAGAGTTAAGAGAGTGGAGAACAGACCTGGGGAGAGCTGAGGAGAGAGGACAGAAGGCCTGTAGAGAAAAAAGAAACCAAGGGTGGGGACATCTCTGTGACAAGCTAGAGACCTAAGTCAGGGTAAGCTTCTGGGTGAATATGTGGGGGATTCAAGCAGAGACTCCTAGTAGCAGATGCCGTAGAGATTGAAGAGGACACACTCTAACTAGACTAGGCTCCTAGCAGAGGGAGGGGAACACCAACTCACACACAAAAATTTCGACTCAAAATTCATCCTGTCTACAAGATGTGTAGGGATAATAATAGGGCAGATAGAGCAGAAACTGAGGGAATGCCCAACCAATGCCTGCTCCAACCAAAGACTCACCCTGTGGGAGAGTTCCAACCACTGACACTATGGAAGATACTTTGCTAAACTTGCAGGCAGGAGCCTATCAGAGTTGTCCTCTGAGAGACTCTACCCAGCAGCTTCTCAAAACAGATGTTGAGACTCACAGCCAAACATTTGGCCATGTATGGGAGTCTTGTGGAAAAATGGGAGGAAAGAGAAAGACCTTGGAGGTGACAGGAGCTTCACAAGAAGACCAACAGAGGCAACTGAACATGGCACAGTGGGGCTTTTTGAGACTGAAGCATCAACCAAGGACCATGCATGAACAGGACCTAGGCCCCCTGCAAATAGGTAGCTCCTAAGGCTTCATGTGGGTCCTCTAGTAAAGGAAACAGGGACAACATAGGATATTGACTCACTTGCCAGCTTTTTGATCACTTTCCCCTGGTGGGACTACTTTGTCAGGCTACAGGGAAAGAGGACCTGCTTGGTCCTAATGCAACTTGATGAGCTGCAGTGGATGGGAAAGGGGAGTGGGGAGGGGGATAGGGAGGCACTGGGAGAGAACATTAGTTCTTAGAAAGCAGAATAGAATAATATTCTGCAATTGTTGACAGTGATTAGCTTCAGAATTATGATGATTAAGGTGGGCTTTCAAGGTTTACTTGCTATTCTTATTTTCTTTGGAATTGGAAAATAATTTTTGGTCTGTAAGAAAATTAAAAGTATATTAAATAACAAATATACAAAAAACTAGAACAGATACTCTAAAATATAATCATAAAGATTTATATATAATTACACATGCATAATTTAAGTCATGCCTACTGATTTTGACTTGAAGTAATCTGTGGGTTTAACTCTCTCTGTTTCTTTGTCTTTCTGTCTCTGTCATATATGCATGGTCTCTCTATCTCTCTCCATATATAGGTATATCATATATATATATATAATCATATATTTTGTTGAGCATGGCAATATCAATGAAAAATGTTTTAAGATATAACACACATATTCTGATGTGTTTGCTACACATAGTTTGCTGATATTTTGTTTGCTATATTTGTTTGCATATATTTTGTTTACATATATTCACATATAGGAATATATGTTCATATATTCATAACCCAATTTGTTAGTGACTTATCAATCCATTTCCCAGAATGTTGTCAGTGTATGTTGGATACTCAATACATTTTTATTGAATAAATGAGTAAGTTAAACACCCTCAAAAGACATATTTCTAAATCTTAAAATACAGTAGATAATCTGTGTCCTCACTTTTTTTTGGAGGCATGCCTGGAAGACTGTTTTAAAGAAAAATGTGCAAGTGGGCATTTGTAAGGGCATGGACAGTTCTGTTTCCCAGTCTTGGTTATAAAGTCTACCAATATAAATCCTCGGGGCCTAATCTTACTGATAGTTTCTACTGTCATTACTCTTAGAATCCTCAACTTTGCTCACAATGTTCATGTTTCCCAGCTGCCTTAAATTTTTCACCAGTTTGAAATAATCTGCTTTGCACCACCCCAAGGTTATCAATGCTCTCGTCTGCTGTTGGCACCAACACTGAGCACCAACACCAAGTTACCCGGACCCTTCTCATTTGGGCATTCGTGCTTCCTTCAGGGCGGGGAAGAGCTTCTTGTATGAGGTCTTTGAATATTTTATTTGCTTTTTTAAATTCAGCAACAAAAATGGGCTACATATGTCAACATATAAATAATTTATTTTTTCCATATAAATAATTTATTTTTTATTCTGTTACTGGTCTCTGAATTTTGTTGTTTATTTTTCTATTTCTGAAAACTTTAAAAACTTCTCTTGTATTATTTACTTGATAAGAATTTGGTTTGTCCAGGAACAAATCAAGTAATCCAGTTAAAAATGGGGAACAGAGATAAACAGAGAATTCTCAATAGAGGAATATCAAATGGCAGAGAAACACTTAAAGAAATGTTCAACGTCCTTAGTCATAGGGGAAATGCAAATCAAGATGATCCTGAGATTTTACCTTACACACATCAGAATGGCCAAGATCAAAACTCAAGTAACAATACATGCTGGAGAGGATGTAGAGAAAGGGGAACCCTCCTCCACTGCTGGTGGGAATGTAAACTTGTACAACCACTTTGGAAATCAATCTGGCGCTATCTCAGTTAATTAGGAATAGTGCTACCTCAAGATCCAGCTACACCACTCCTAGGCATATATCCAAAAGATGCTCAAGTACACAACAAGGATATTTGCTCAGTTATGTCCATAGCACCTCTATTTGTAATAGCCAGAACCTGGAAACAACCCAGATGTTCCTCAACAGAGGAATGGATACAGAAATTGTGGTACATCTACACAATGGAATACTATTCAGCAATGAAAAACAAGGAAGTCATCCCACCCCATTTCCCCTCCCTCCTCTCCTCTCAGTACCTCTCTCCACTTCTCTCTACCAGAGCTTCTCCTCCTCCATTTCCCCTGAGGAAAGAGCAAGCCTCCCAAGGGTACCAACCAAGCATAGTATATCGAGCTGCAGTAAGACTAGGTACCTCCCCTTAAATTAAGACTGGATGAGGCAACCCATTAGGATGAGAAGGGTCCCCAAAGCAGGAAGAGTGAGAGACAGCTCCCCTGCCCTGTTCCCACTGTTAGGAGTCCCATAAGAAGACCAACCTACACAACCATAACACATATACAGAAGACCTAGCTCAGACCCAATCAGGCTCCCTGATTGTCAGTTTAGTCTTTGTGAGCCCCTATGAACCCTGCTTAGTTGATTCTGTGGGCTGTATTCTTGACGTGTCCTTGACCTCTCTGGCTCCTACAATCCTTCCTTCCTCTCATCTACAGAATTATTTGAGAATCGCCTAATGTTTTACTGTCCATCTAAGCATCTGCTCCCATCAGTTGGTGAATGAGGCTTCTCTGATGACAGTTATGCTAGGTTCTGGTCTACAAGTAGACCAGAGTATCATTAGGACTCATTTCATTGATTTTTTCCCCCTGGTGTGTTTGGTTCTATGTAGGTCTTTGGGTTATCTGGCCACTGGTTCCTGGCCCTCCAGGCAGTGTCAGGGGTGGGCTCCCTGTCACAGCGTGGGTCTCAAGATGGACCAGTCATTGTTGGCCACTTTCACAAGTTCTTTACACAGCACACTTTGCAGGCAGGACAAACTGTAATGCAAAGGTTTTCTGGTTTGGTTGGGGTCCCCATCTCTCCATTTGGAAGTCTTGCCTGATTACAGCAGTTGGGTTGGTTGAGGCTCCATAGACTCCATGGTTAGGAGTTTTTTTCTAGGGTCCTGGGAGTCTCTATTGCACTAAGTTCCTATTCTACCCACAAAATGACCTCTAATTCTAGTTATCTCTCCCAGTACTCTCTCCCTCCACGCTTCCCTGGTGTCTCTCGTTCTAACCCCCACCCTTCCCTAGTCCACCTGAAAAATCAATTCTAGAATATATCTTTTTTATTTTTTTAATTAAATTTTTATTTTTAATATTAGTTAGAGTTTATAAATGCTGTATCCCACTCCCTCAATCCCTCCCAACCCCACCTTCCCTCCCTCATTTCCTCCCTGCCCCCTTCCAAGTCCACTGATAGAGGAGGACCTCCTTCCCTTTCATCTGGCCCTAGTTTATCAGTTATCTTCAGGACTGGCTGCAATGTCCTCCTCTGTGGCATAGCAAGGCTGCTCCTCCCTTGGTGGTGGTGGGGGAGGTCAAAGAGCCAGCCATTGAGTTCATGTCAGAAATAGTTCCTGTTCCTCTTACTAGGTACCCACTTGGATACTGAGCTACCATGGGCTACATCCAAGCAAGTGTTCTAGGTTATATCCATACATGATCCTAGGTTGGAGATACAGTCTCACAAAAGACCCCTGTGCCCAAGTATATTTGGTCCTTGTGGAACTCCTGTCCTCTCCAGGTCACACTAACTCCCCCTTCTTTCATATGATTCCCTGTACTCTGCTGTAGGTTTGGTTCTGAGTCTCAGTATTTGCTTTGATACACTTCTAGGCAGAGACTTTCAGAGACCTCAGTGGTAGGCTCCTGTCCTGTTACTTGTTTTCTCCTTACAACCATTGTCCATCCCATTTGTCTTTCTAAGTGAGGGTTGATCATCTTACCCAAGATCCTCTTTCTTGTTTATCTTCTTTAGGTATACAGACACTATGTAGTCTTAATAGTAAATTCAGCTCTTATCTAACATTTTCTACTCATTCGCAATGTGTAAAATTACTTCAAGTCTGACTTTTTAATATTCTCAATTATTCTTTGATTGTAGATTTTAAAAAGAATGAATATAAAATGTTACAAAATACGACTTAATATAAAATATAAATATTTCAGTATCCATTTTTATCCTTGAAGAAAGAATTCTTGTACTTGCTTTGTAACCTCATGTTATGTATACCTTCAGTGCTAGGGATATAACTCAATGGCAGAGTGCTTGTTTTGCTTTCACAAAGCCCCATATTGATCAGTCACACACACACACACACACACATACACACACACACACACACACACACACACACACCCCACATGGATAAATCACCTTTTAAATGGCTTCCTAGAGTATACTCAGGGGTAAGATTAAAAGAACTCCATGCTCAGTTGAGGATAGGCTCTAATACTATCCAGTTGCCAGAATGAAATTATTCATAAATGTATCTTTGCCCTTTTATTTCATTAGTAAAGCCAAATAAGATAATTGAGGACACTGAACCTCAGCTCACAGTCTTGCCTCCCTGTTTTACCTTTTGTGCCCTCATTTCCTTGTACTCATTTGTCTCCTCCCATACTCCCCACTTCTCTGTTGCTCAGTGCTACTGTTTCCTTTTTTTTTTTTTTCAATCTGCTTGGCTGGACTCGGACATGAGGAAAGTAATGGTTAGTATGAGATCCAGTGTTGTGTGGTTTGTGGTCTTTGGTACTAAACCCTTTCCAAAGCTACTGGAACCATAATGGAGATGGCAGGCCTGTGAGGAGAGAGTGGTGGCCTACGCTAGCTTGGAACTCAGTCTGTTGCTGGGACACTTGGCAGATGAGGGTAAACTGAAACGTGATCTAGCACCCCCAGGCCGACTGTGAACCTCTGAAAACATTGGAATAGTGTATTTCTAAAAAAACCCATAATATCAAATACAAAATAAAAAACACAAACAAAAGACAAAAGGGAAACCCCAACAACAACACAACCACCATAATACAGTTTGCAAAGGAACCCAATGAAAAAGTAAATTTTTTTCTATTTTGGTAGCTTTAAAAGTACCTTTTCCACACGTTCTGTATGTGCTTCAAGAACTTATGTGATTGATTCTTCCTGTGGATATCCTTGGGTGGTGTGCACACAGGTGCTCAGAACCCAGACAAAAGGCTTACTGCTATGTATTTTCACTTATGTAAATTTATTCTCCTTCTTCAATTTTACAGAGGAAAAGAATAATTCCTAGGATCTTTGTTTTTGTACAATATTGTTTTAGTTTCCCTTAATTTGTTATAAAGCACTTTGTTACTTTCTTCGTCTGAAATCCTGTCCAGTGTTCTCAAGTTACGTAAAGCTTTATAAATATTAAGCTAAACAACCAGATAATATTCTAATTACATCAATATGTGAATTATTGTCTTGTTATTGAACAATGATATGTCAACTTTTTTATATAAATTAATGTTGTAGTAAAATATTTTTGAAATAAATTACTGCTTTCTAAATTCTTTCTTCCTTAATGTTACTGGAACCATGGCATGGTGTGTGTGTGTATGTGTGTGTGTAATATACTGTTCATTGCCTAGTACTCTGTAGCCACTTATCCACTTATTATCTGTACTTTGTCCTGATGTGAATCTCTGTATATACCATTGTCTACTGAAAACGACTATTCTCTGATGAGGGTTGAGAGCTGCATTAATCTATGGGTATAAAGATAAGTATATAAGGCATTTTGATACTGTGTCTGTTGAGAAAAAGAATAGAAATAGGTCCTCCCCTCGTGCCTATGATCTCCCAAGCCACAAATTCTTGCCCAGTTTTTGGAAAGTAATTGATCACCCCCGTAAGTCCACAGCTCTGTAGCAGCAACAATCATACCTTGCCAGGCCAGTCAATACTGTAGCTTTCAAGGCTCAGACTGGGTAAGCTGCCCATGACTTTTCTACACTGGCACCTCGCACAGCTCTTTCTTTGAAAGCTGCACAGCAGGGAGGATGCTGGTAGGTCAGGATGAGCTGGAGTTCTCTGTTATTATTTTTTATCAAGGTATCATGTCTTCAGTAATTGGATCTTATCAAGTTGTAGTAAAAATCCAAGAGCAATAGCCTTTACTGCTTGGGGGTGGTCTCTGTAACCCCACTGACCAACACCTTCAAGCGAGGTAGGCCAGTTCTGGCACTTAGACTTTTGCTTAATAATTTATGCCTTCTGGAAGGAGCATTAACTTTCTAGGAAGGTTACCTCCATTCAAATTACTTCTAGTATAGTTTGTAGTAAGCTTATAAAGTAGGTTCCCTTGTTCTTTTTTCTTTACTTAGTGGTCTTCATAAATTAATTTCCAGTTATACTTATGATTCAGAATGTTTTCTGAGATGTAAATTTATTTTGATAGGCTCTTGTGATGAGATATTTAAATGACTAAGGAATATGTTTAACCACATATACATAATATTTAATCAAAATAAGTAAATTGTTTTTATTTTTTAAGATTTTTTTAGTTATGTATATATATGTGTGTGTGTGTGTGTGTGTGTGTGTGTCTGTGTGTATGTGTACAAGTGAGTACAGGTGACCACAGACCCAGAAGAGGGTACCCAGTCCCCTGGAGCACATTTGCAGGTACTAATAAACCTATGTCTTCTGCAACAGTATATCTCTTAACTGCTGATCCATTTCTCAAAACCCAGTAAATCTACCTTTGCATCATGCTGATTGATTACTTGCCCTGACTGATGTTAATCTTGTAGACATTTTGGTCTGAGATCCTTTTTGAAATCTGTTACCCGTTAATACGAGTGTTACATATAGCAATAATTGTTATTGAGATATGGTGAGGGAAATGAGCTAAATTATTTAGCATTAACGAAGAAGTGAAGAAACATGATTTTATGAACTGGCTAAACAAAACTCAACCTTAGAACTTCTCTGTGTTAAATAAAATCTCTTGACAGATTAATGTATTCAAGAAAGCTTCAATCTTAAGATATCTTTTATAAAGACCCTGACTACAGATAAGACTTTGAGTAACAATTCTTTAAATCAAAGTATTTTCAAGTCCAGTTATATTGTTGGTACTTGAAATGTTTAAGTAGTTACAGGTGAGATGAAAATTAAAGACAATGAAAAAATAGCTCTTTTAATTTTTTTTTTGTCACACTGAGGAAGAAATTTTAAGTTTGTCCCTTTTACACAATTTTCTGTGCAATCTTCTCTGAACTCCAGTTGACCTTATCTTACATGGTATGGACTATATAGGAAAGCAGCAAAATAACTTCAAATAAACATCTCCTAAAATGCATTTTAACCTTGGATCTGGAGATCTATAAAAGAACACTTTTTTTCAGCACTTTGATAACATGGAGAGAATTCCTCACAGCTGAAAATTGTGGAATTTAAAGGTTTCAAGATGTCTGTCCAGGTTTTGAGTTGGCAGCCGGCCAGTGTCTGAATGGCTGCACTTTAAAAGCCCATCTTGCTCCACATCCTTAGTTTTTCTTTTTTTTCCATCTTTTTTTACATCAGTGTTTGCTCTCAGAAAACATTTACTATAGTTCTTAAAGCTTGTCCATTTTTCTAATGCAGTAGATACAAATTTTGCCTCTAAAACAAGTTTTAAAACTAAGTCAGTAACATAACAAATCTCTTGGAACCTGAGCATCTTTAAATGTATAAGCATAAACACGTTGGCTTGGTTCCTTATAAAACTTAGATAAATGTTTACATAAGAATCTAAGTATAGATCATTATTTTCAGATCAACTTCTGAGCTGGTTTGTAGCAAACACAGCTTTGTTTGTGTGTTCATGCATGTATGTGGCTTGCTAAACAATCTCAGTGGTTTGAAGCATTCGAGCTAAATGTAATTTAAATACTTTTGAATTCTACCCTGTAACCCTTGACTGACCACATAATGGGTGAACTTCCAAATCCCATTATTTTGGATGCTGCTCTATGAGCCATTGTGTGAACAGAATATAGCAATATCCTATTCAGTATAGGATTCCATTGAGTAACCGGATAGGGTCAATGGAAAAGCTATGAGAGTTTTAGAATGGAATGAAAGAAGAAGTTCAGAAAACTGGAAGCATAGGTGATTTTTATTTTACCATCAGCCTACATGGTGGTGGATCCAAGCCACTTTTTGTGTCTTTGACTGCCTCCAAGTTTTATTGGGTGTGAATGAGCTTGCTTTCTGTGTTCATTTGCAAATAAAATCTAGTGCAAAGGGCATGTGAGTGAACCTGTCTCTGGACTACTTGTACAAACGTACTAGTAATAGTAACAACAGCAACAGCAGCAGTAGTAATTACTACTAGCAGAAGTAGCATATGTATTATAAGCAACCACAAAGAATCAGAGGTAAACGAGATTTCCTCATTTAAGAGTAAAGAAAGATGAGATGATAAGAGTAGATGCTGTATCAGGTGCTTGGGGAAAAAGACCGCCTTTCTCAGGGGAAGTCGAGGCTGAGTATTAGGATGCACTCTCATAGGGACAGAGAAGCTCAGGGCTGTGTTGGGGGCCACTTGTCTGCACACGGCCTCCCCACTCTGGAGTAGAGCTGCAGTAGGCAGAGCTGCCTTACATCTGTTAGGTTTTATGTGTCCTACTTGCATAAAATTCCCTGTTTCCATGAAATCTAGCTTAGTCCCTCTTAAATTCCTCTTAAGCTACCAACTCTGTACGAGCATGTGTCTTATTAATGGGGCTCACCTCTGCCATTGATGGCCTGTCTTCTTTCCTAGTTATTATATGCTCTTTATAACCTATCCGATAACTCAGATTTATCAGGAGTGTAAAGTCTCTCTTATTTTTTCTATTTTCTTACTATTACCCTGTGCGATAGTTTCCCCATAGTTAGGAATATTTAACTATGTCATTGATTATGTTCAGTAATTCAACCAGGCATATTATTTCTGCATTGGCATTTTGGATAAAACAGATTTTTTTGTTGTTGTTGTATAAGACTCTTCTTGTTGCTGCTCCTGACCCACACGGCAATGCTTTTGACAGCATCTTTTTCCATACTGAGAATGCCATTGCTGTCCTAAGTCATTCAACAACCTGGGCTCCCTCATAGGAACATGTTCTCACCCTAGTTTCTTCCATAATCCATAATAGCTTGGAGTTATTTTGTTTCTTGTTTGCTTTGTTTGTACTCTTGGAACAGAGAATGAAGTCTTGGTGTCATTCACTGTACACTGTAAAATGCTCATACTCACACATGGCAGGCACTCAATAAGTTATTGAATGAAAGTATACCAAAGGCATTTGAGGGATATTTGTAAACTATTTCTGGCAGCAAATAATTTAAGTAACAACTCACTGGCTGGTCTGCGGATAGTGTGAGTCTAGAAAGTATCTAGTCAAGTGTACAGCTTAGTTTAGAACATGCTTGCATTAAATTTTACCTCTATGAAACCTAGGCATATTGTACATTCATTTTATATGAGGTTTCTCTACTTGTATAATGAGATAATTAATAGTACTAGCCTTTTCCCTGTGATGGTAATGTTTAGGTCAAAAGTAATAATTCCTATCAAGATACTAGAAGAGATGTATTGATGTAATAAAACCTTGGTGGTGATTGCCATCTAAGAAGGTTCAGTATGTCCCTCTTTTGCATTTGAAACATGGGGATAAATCCACATGGTTTCAGTGATATACCTGAGTACCTACAATTCAAGATGAGAGCTTATGGGATAATGCTGGTGAGTAGAATGCCCATCATCCTCTGGGCCCTGAGCTAAGGTTAGCAAAGCTGCACATCTGTAACATTTGGCCCTGGTTATTTTCTTTTTAACCAGCTTGCTTCTCAAATCTCTAGAATATCAGTCGAGGAGTTAAATCAACATTATTCTTTGCCTTTATCACTTTTGTCACTTTGAAACAAATTCAAAGATTTATCGAAGTGTAAGTCTTCCTTTTGGTTTTTCTTAAGCAGGTCCCAAAGCTAACCCAAGGCCAGAATTCATTCAAGATGCACTGGGCTCTTTTTGAGCATTACTTTAATTCCCACCAATTGCACAGATTCTAGGCCTAGCAGCCGCTCCAGTTTGCTGGTAGCTTGGCAGTGTTATTTTCAGTTTTATTAGGCTTACTATTTTGCTGAAGGCTTAACAGGCTCATTTTCAGATTTTTTAATCAAGAACAAGTTTAATGATTGAAGGTAATTATCTCCAGATTAGAAAGGCTTTTAAAATTTTATCAGCATTCCAAAATTTAACAAATAGCCCTCTGATAATCTAATTAAAAATCCTACTTTTGCTGCCAAACTAGTTCAAGCCAGACACACACATTCAACCTCTTGTAGGAAATCATTATCCATTTAAACCATTTCTGACAAATCAGACATAAAAGTTGATGGTGCTAATATTCTGATGGTTCTTTAGAGGTGGAAGAAGTGCAAAAACTGGGGCCACCCTCTTCCCGGTTTTTGTAAAAGGGAGATGAATACCCCAATGGATGTAGAATACCCCTGTGTGCAGAGCACATAGAACTGTATCCAGCAGCAAATCAGATTCAGCTGTTCTGTGTCATAACGAAAGGCTTTTCACTTTCCATTGGATTTGCACCTTAGATGGTAATTAAGCTTGGGGACTGCGTTGTAAAGGAATTCAGTCTAGTTTGAACTATGGAACTTTGATGGATAATGAAACACAAACAGAAAGTCAAGGGCTATTCTCGGGAGCTGTTTATATAAGCTAGGGGCAAAATTACTTTTTATAGTTCTGAAAATAATTTGGACTTCTTAACTAAGCCTTATTTACTCAAGGATGCACCTTGGCCTATTAGTAGCTGCTGTTTTAGAACAAAATTGAGATTTGGGCTCTAACAAAGGGAGTTGCCTGTTGTCAAGTAGTAACACAGTTCACAGTCAAGACTCCCTGAGTCGAAGACTCAGGGAGCATAGTTGGTCAGATAACCTACAACATTGTTCTCATTTTGGTTGTTACCCAGAATTATATTTTTGCCCTTCTTGCTTTTCCAAGGGGGATTTATTGTCAGAATTGAAAGTGGATGAGGCTGAGACACAAGTAACTTAAAGAGAGACAGCAGTTTGAGACCTCATCTGCTTCCTGATTTATGTGCTTCCAATTATCAATGTGTGGGAGTTTTGTCTAAAAAGCTGGGCCTGAGGTTCCTTTTGTTCTTCAGTGTCAATTGTGGTTTATGTTTTAAATGGGATGCAAATGTGATTTATAGTACGTGGCTTGGTGCAGTTAGAGAAAATTGGGCTTTACAAGGCAATGTAAACGAGCAGGGAAGGGCCACGCGTGAGCATCATGTCCCTGTGGGTGACAAAGGACTACCCCGGTGTGGCTTACGGGGGAGACTGGAGCGTAAACAACACGTGAAAGTCTGTTTCACTCAGAACAACATGGCTTTCTTCCCTGTGGTCTGGGAGAGTGGAGCTAAGTCTCTTAAAACTGTTTAGAGAGCTGTGAAAGTAGTATTTCCATGTGGTTGGGAAAAGAACACACAAAATGGCAATGTGTTTCCATTGGGCATGGCTGGTCCCAGCAGGCACCTAACATGCTCATTTATTACCGCCCCCATGGCCACTGCAGTGAAGTCTCTGCATTAGCACTTTGGAAGCTAAGTTTCTGAGGGCGTTTGACAGACCACGGCACACAAGCAACAACGGTGTGGGCGATGCAGGCTGGGAAGCGCAACGTTCTCATGGCGTCAGCTTGGCCAAATCAAAATTCCTGCAGATATGTAATGGCAGTAAATCAAATTAGTTGCATAATTTATTCACTCACTCAACAAATCTTTTCTGAGCATTTTCCATGACCCATTTTCAATTTAAAAAGCAGAATAGTTTGAGGGAAAGAATTGAATTTTGTCTATATTTGTGTGAGTCTTATTGCAAACATAAAATATATTATAATTTCTAGTGTTTAAAACCTGTCTTGAAAAACTGTAAGAACAATGCCTGAGGCTGGCTTCTGGTTTTATAGACTTGTACACACACATGCCCTTCCACCCTTTACACACATACAAACACACAAACACACACAACATACCATAATAAATTAATTAAACAAAATCCATTTCAGTACATTTATATGGCATGTTTCTTTGAAAACATTTCTATAAACTTGGATGTCCAATCTGACTGTCAGATGAGGTAATTTTGTTAATAGTGTCTACCAGGGAAACAGTGGTATTTCAGATGCCAACACCAAGTTTTTGTTTTCATGGAAACACTGAAAGGCACTTAGCATCTCTAACTTGAACTTTTCTGCTCCTAAAGTCATACACTCTTGGGAGAGTTGGTGTTAAAGATGTTAACGCACCCGGGCCTCTTAAACAAGGTCATGGCCACCAATAATACTCATCCTGAATAGATGTACTTTTTGGAAACGTTTCTGTGGGGTAGCTTTTCCGATTAAAAATGCACAGTGTTTATGGCGGTGTGTGTGTTTACTGATAGCCTTCCTGCTGAGGGTGCCTTGAGGTGCCTGTAGAGCAGTGGTTCTCTAACTGTGAGTCACAACCCCTTGGGGATCGCATGATCCATTTACAGGGGTTGCATATCAGATATCCATCATATCATATTAATACTATGACTCAGAACAGAAGCAAATTTACAGTTATAAATTAGCAATGAAAATAATTTTATGGTTGGGAGTCACCACAACATGAGGAACTCTATTAATGCTGTATTAATGCTGCCTAAAAGGTGGCAGCGTTAGAAAGGCTGAGAACCACTGTGCTAGAGGCTCAGGGAGGGGATGAACCCAGTCCCTTGGCTCTTTCCTACAGATGTGACTAGGGACTTCTGGCTGCAATTCTCAATATTCAAATTGTGGATATGACAACATTCAAACTGTATCCGGATCTTCATCATACTTTAAAAAAGACAAGAAGAAATGCGATTTTGAGCTCAGTCTTCAACCAGGGACAATGGTGCCAGGTCTTATGGAATCAGTGTACACCAAGAGAAATTCCTCCCTGAAAACTCCATGTCATCAGGAAGCAGCTGGTACAGGCTTTTAGGAAAAAAAAAGAGGAGGAGCGGTTAGGAAGACAAAGTCTATCATAAACAGTCACCATTGTACAGACACCAACGTGCTGCAGTGAAAACATCTGATTGTTGTGACAGAAAAAATGAAGCAAGACAATGGCTTTAGGTGTGAAGGCTGCACGGCAGCAATGCACTGAGCAAGGTACAAGATGATGGGGTACCCAAAGAAAAACTCCATCTCTTTTGAAAGTTCACCCCAGGCTTCTCCCTGGAGACTTTTCTCAGCACTCTTATGTTTTCCCTTTTGTTTGCTGGGGAAATGAGAAAAAGGGAAGAAGGTGGTAGGGTGGATCATGGGCTCCCTGTGTCCATACTTGCTGCCAGTTTGCTGGACACAACACAGGAAGACCATTGTGTTGGAGGTTGGAGCGTCTTCTATGCCTGGACCTCACACTGATACAAAAAACAGCCACTAAATCCAAATACATTGAAATTTTTTTCTTTCCCATAGCAAGTATTTTCTAATGTTTGAGATAGGAGGAAAGGTAGGACAGGGAGGAAAAGTAAGCAATCCCCGAGCCTGTGGTTAGTTACAAAAAAGGTTTATGCTACCCACACTGATTTTATTCTCATATACTGTCTTTCCTTCTTCCCCCTCCTCCTCTTCTCTTTCTCCTTCCTTCTCCTCCTTCTTGTCTTCATATTCATTTAGAATATACATTAGTCTCTTGAAATCTACCAGTTATATTTTGATATATCATTGACCTCTAAATCATTTTATTTATTAATGAATAAATGGATTCTCCTCTTCAGCCTCTTCATTTCTCCTCTTCCACCTTCTTTTCCTCCTCTTCTTCCTTTTCCTTTCCTTCCTCTTTCTTCTCCTTCTCTCTTCATTTTGAACAGAGTCTCCCTAAGTACCCGTTGCTAGGCTGGAATTCCTCTGAATCATAAGTACTGGGATTAAAGTCATGCATCACCATACCTGGAAATTGTATTATTTCTATTAAATAAATATTTAACACTGTGAAAGGTAAACATTTAAAAAATAAAACAAAAAGTTACACCAAATTACTCTAAAGCAGTGGCACACACACACACACACACACACACGCACACACACGGAGAAAGAGAGAGAGAGAGAGAGAGAGAGAGAGAGAGAAAGAGAGAGCAAATTTTCTTTACACAAGTATACCACATAGTTGAAATTCTTTATTAATTACTACTTGGCTCTCATCATAAACTAACACCAACTTTTATGAAATCTATAGTGAGCATTCAGTGAATAATCAAACTTTTACAAATACTGATTTCAGATGGTAGGTTTTAAAAAATATTTTTAAATTAAATCCTGTATGAAAAAATAGGTTGCGAGAAGAAAGGTAGTTTTTGTTGTTGTTGTTGCCTGTTGATGAAAGTAACGATACTTTTTTTTTAAATTTTTTATTAATTACACTTTATTCATTTTGTATCCCCCCATAAGCCCCTCCCTCCTCCCCTCTCGATCCCACCCTCCCTCCCCTTTCTGTATGCATGCCACTCCCCAAGTCCACTGATAGGGGAGGTTCTCTTCTCCTTTCTGATCTTAGTCTACCAGTTCTCATCAAAAGTGGCTGCATTGTCCTCTACTGTGGCCTGGTAAGGCTGCTCCCCCCTCAGGGGGAGGTGATCAAAGAGCAGGCCAATCAGATTATGTCAGAGGCAGTCCCTCTTCCCATTACTATGTAACCCACTTGGACACTGAACTGCCATGGGCTACATCTGTGCAGGGGTTCTAGGTCATCTCCACGAACAGTCCTTGGTTGGAGTATGAGTCTCTGGGAAGTTCCCTGAGTTCAAATTTTCTGGTTCTGTTGCTCTCCTTGTGGAGTGCCCGTCCCCTCCAGCTCTTACTATTTCCCACTTCTTACATAAAATTCCATTCACTCTGCCCATCAGTTGGCCATCAGGCTCAGCATCTGCTTTGACAGTCTATACTGCAGAAGCTTTCAGAGGCCCTCTGTGGCAGGTTTCAAGGTTGTTTCCTGTTTTCTTCTGGCTTTCAGAGGCCCTCTGTAGCAGGTTCCAAGGTTGTTTCCTATTTTCTTTTTCTTCTGATGTCTTTAAATAGGGATGAAACTGATTTTGAGTTGGAATAGGCTTTCAAACTGGAAGAAAAAAGCAAAAGCGCTTAGGCTATGATACCAAAGTCATAGAGCTTCATTAAAAAGGAGAACATTATCACCACGAACCGCAGTGCTGAAGGGTTTCTAGAGTGGGAGCTGATGACTGTGGGGAGACTCAGAAGAACACTATGCAGTTTTCTTTGTTTTTGTTCAACAGTTTTTATTTTTCCTGTTTTGTATCTTTCTTCTCATAAAACAGGATCATCTTCTAGTTATAAAAGTGCTCTCTAATTACATTACTTTTAGAAATTTTAAAAGATTTAAAAGGAAAGATCAAAGTCGAAAGTCATCTTTTTGTTGACATCACTATTTTTACAAACCAAACTCTAAAAGGAGTGTCAAAAACAAACAAAAACGCCCAAACACCAAGCAAACAAACCAAACAATGAGACAAATCTAGCTGGTGGCTAGCTGTTGATGGTCTGAACTGGGAGGCTTAGTGGGCCATACTAGGTGATTGGTTGCTGCTTCATGCGACTTCCCGCTTTCCTGAAGGCTGTCTTATGTGGTGGTCTCAGGTCTCATATCTCAAAAGGAGTAGAAGGTCAGACTTTTCCATACAAGAAGAGCATTTATTAAGCTGTTGCCTGCTTTCTATTGACCAAGCTTGTTCTCATGGTTAGGTTGAAAGCCACAATGAGAGGATACAACTCAAGGGAAATTGAAGAGAAAGGTATTTATTGTGTGTGTTTACTTTAAAATACTGTGTAAAAATAAATTTAGTGTATCAAAGACTTTAACATAATAAGTGTCTCTTTGAGATAATTAAGAGAAAATATGGAGGGCACATTCAAGGTCTTGGCATAAAAAATAACTTTTTGATTAGGAATCTGGTAGCTGAGGATTAAAAACAATAGAACATAGGAAACAATCAACAAATAGACAGACTATAGACTAGGAATAGCTTTGATAAATATTCACCTGACAGAGAGTTTACATCCACTAGATGTAAATAACACACACACACACACACACACACACACACACACACACACACACGAGCAAATGATTCAATCAATAAATGTCTAGTGGAACTGGAAAACACCTTTCAAATGAAAAAGTACATATGGCCAATACATACATGAAAAAATGTTCAACATCCTTAACCACAAGGAAAATTTGAAATTCCATATCTCCCTAGTCATAATGGCTATAGAAAACAGCATAGGGCTGGTGAGATAGCTCAGTGGTTGGGAATCCTTGCTGTGCAAACCTGTGAATATGAATCAGATTCCAAGATCTTAAGGTGCAAACACAGAACAATTCATGGAAGTTGTTCCCTGACCTCCGTATTTAGTCTATAAGATGCTCATACACGCTTGTTCTCACACACATCACTGCACCCTCACATGCATATATGAAAACTAATAATGATAATAACAATACTAATAATACGTAAAAATTCAACAGAAACAAATGAAACCAATAAAAATGCTGGGGAGGATATCAGGGAAAGAAGGCACATGTCTTACTGCTGTTGACAGAAATGTAAATGCATTCAGCCACTGTAGAAATCAAGATGGAGGGTCCCAAAAACCCCAAAATAGGACTACTGTGTGATCCAGCCCTCCTACTTTCGTGCATATACTCCCAAGAATCAAAGACAGTTTATGATAAAAATATCTATATGACTCTCTTTATCATGTGATCACAATAGCCAATTTTGGGAATCAGTGTAGATGTGCAGAAGAATAAATAAAGAAATATATATATATATATATATATATATATATATATATATATATATTTACTGAGTCATGAAGGAAAAGTTAATTATATTATTTTCAGGAAGGTTGGTAGAGTTAAAAAAAAGAATGATAGGCCTTTTTCTTGAGAATTTTTCTTCTAGTTTAGAGAATATATTACAGCATTTTTCCTTCCCTTTCCTCCTTCCAAACTCTTCTATATAACCATTCTTGATCTTTTTCAAATTCCTAGAATAATCTCTAACTATATTCTAGAAATATGTCCTTATGCTCACAGATAAGTATAGTCCTCACCCCTCATCAAGGAAACTTCACCTTTCAAGGGACAGTAGGCACTTTTAATATGCATCTTTTAACATCTAAATAATGAATGGCATGTAATCTCTATGGCTTGGGTGCACAGTACTAATCTGACATGTAGAAATAATATTGAAATTTTTGAAATAGATTGTTAAACACTGTCCGTCAAAAACTGTGTTTATAAAAAGAATAGTACAGTTTCTTTACAATTACATCTTTCAATTAAGTCTGTTACGGTAATTATTTTCTTGAATAATTCTTCAACCTGCTAAGGTTGAGTTCTTGTATTCCCAAAGCTAAACAATTGTCTCCCCATGACAGTAGTCATAAAGTGGTTTTAATGAAATATTTTCTCAATACAAAAGCTCTTTTATTTGCATTTTGTTGCCTGTTTCATTTGTCAATGTGATGGTTCTTAAAACAGAAGATGTAATAACATTCACTCTGAAGAGTAAGAATAGCTTCAAAGAAGGAAAACAAAGCCGATAAAACTAGTGTTTTAGTAACCTCTGTAATATATCACATAAAATCTAGAAATGTAACAAATTAGAACAATGTGGGCTTTGTTAAACTTTTAAATCATTATCATTGGTGTTTTGGAATCTTTGTTCACTTATTTCCTTCTCTCTACTCCCTTCTCTATATTTGTTTAATGAAGAGTTTATAACCACTTCAACAGTCAGGATTAAATTACAGTGCATTGAACAGGACATTGAAGTGAATGAATCAGACTAGACATTAGTTCTCTCATGCAAGAGACAGATGAAGATAGTTCAGAGCTGACACGACAGCTCATCAGAACCCTTTATCCCCATTCCGTATTAATTTTCATAGAATTCTTGCTTCTTTTTTTGTTCTTTTTAAACATTATTTTTCTTCTTATTGTTAATTACAATTTATTAAATTTATATTCCTCTGTAGCCCCCTCCCTCATCTCTACCCTTTCCCACCCTCCCTCCCTTGTTTCCTTCTATGTCTCTCCCCTAGCCCACTGATAGGTAAGGTCCTCCTCCCCTACTATCTGACCCTAGCCTATGAGGTCTCATTAGGACTGTCTAGATCTTCTTTCTCTGTATCCTAATGAGGCTACCTCTGCCAGGGGGAGGTGATCAAGAGCAGGCAAAAGAGATCATGCCAGAGACTGCCTCTGCTCCCCTTCCTAGGAAACCCCCATGGAGACTGAGCTGCCCATGGGCTACATCTGAGCAGGGGGTCTAGGTCCTCTCCATGCATGGTACTTGCTTGATTCATCAATCTCTGCAGGGCCCCCTGGGCCCAGATATTTTACTCTGTTTTTCTCCTTGTGGAGCTCCAGTCCCTTCCAGGTCTTTCTATTTCCCCCTTCTTCCAAAATCATGAAATTTGCATGCAAATAGACAGAACTAGAAAAGATAATCCTGAGTGAGGTAACCCAGAAGCAGAAAGACGCATATGGCATATACTCACTTATAAGTGGACATTAGCCATATAATATAGGATAAATGTACTAACAGCTGTAGTCCTGAAAAAGCTAAACAACAAGGAGGATCCTGGGTAAATGCTTAATCCTCATTCAGCAGTGCAAACAGGATAGATATCCAAAGTGGGAGAAGACAGGGAACAGGACAGGAGCCTGCCACAGAGGGCCTCTGAAAGACTACCAAGCATGGTATCGAAGCAGATGCTGAAACTCATAGCCAAACTTTGGGCAGAGTACAGGACATCTTATAGATCCTGCTTCTAAGGTTGCTCAGTGCTGCTAGGATGAATGTTAGAAATCCATTCATCCTATCAGCTATCCAGCCAATTTGCAGGAGGAAGGGAGCATAGAAAAACAACGGAGCACACAATTGTCCATTATCCTTTAAAATAGCTTTCCTAGACTACAGAAAAAATAGTTACCTTTAGATACTGGAAACAGAGGAAGGCAAGAAAAGCATTTCTATAAATGCTGTTGATGATAGATATGAAAACAGAAAATTTAACTTTTGCATAGATACAAACATAGAAAATATTCAATAAGTGACGGTAGAGACATTTTGTTACTTCAGTTAGTTATAAGTAAAAAGTTTATATTTAAGATCTTGATGTTTGTATCTACCAAATCAATTGCTTCAATAAACACCTGCACCAAAACCTATTGAGATTCCTCATCACCTACTGAATCTCAAGTCTATTCCTAATTTTAAGTTGCTATAGCAATTTCTTGTTGTTTCCAAAAATAAATTTGACTGCTATTATGATAATGTATTAGAGCATATATGGTTGCTTCAATCATGGATATGTTTTTTTTCTTTTTCTAAAATTCCCACCCACAGTGTCTTCACTAGCTCTCTTCTCTTTGACACAACACATTTCAGACACATATGTTCAGAGCTTGATAAAATCCATTTGTTCCAGAAAGGCGCTGAGAACCATATTAAATTCATGATTCCACTGGTCTGTGTCTGGCATGTGGTTAATACTGTTTTTATGCACATAATAGTGGCTCTCTGGCAGCCCACCACTTCACTGATGTTGAAACAAACAGACTATGTGAGTTTCTTAAACATGATTCTTCTTTTGCTTCCCACCATGTAATGTTAATGAACATTTATTTTGACCATGTCTCAGGACTAGAGAGATATAACAGTTCTTTAGGATTCAGAAAGGTCTTAGGTCACAGGGCTCATATAAATCTTTTTATCTACAATTTAAGACCCTTATTATCTATTATATCCTGTGCCAGATGCTTGTCACTTTCAAAACCCATCTCAGTTTCGCCTTGAAAACGGAGATACCTAGATCTTCCACTAATCTTCTCCTGATCACTATGAATTTATTTGTGTGCAAATGTTCTGTATGTACACACTATCACGAGAAGACACAGTAATATAGACAACTGGGGATTGTATGTGTAGGTCAGTCTTTACCTTCATTCTGTGGGCTAGGAAATGACTCCTTGGTTCATGTCACTATTACTCTGTAGGGAGGTCTATCATGTTTAGTGTCCTTCGGGCTGCTGTATCTGTTTTTGCATACTGTCTGGCCACCCTCTGGGTTTCTTGAGATTCTTCAGCTTAACCACATTTCACATGTGATTACTGGGCCCCAATAACTTTTTTAAACCTCTGTTGCATGGCCTTTTAGTCAGATCCCACCCCATTGCCACTGGCTTTGTCTATGTGATTTGATTTTGATTGTTAGGCTATGGGCATAGTCTTTTAAAGATATCATTTAAAATAAATCAATTGCTGGCATCATGTTTCTTACTTTGTCTATGTGATTTGATTTTGATTGTTAGGCTATGGGCATGGTCTTTTAAATATATCATTTAAAGTAAATCAATTGCTGGCATCATGTTTCTTATTTTTCCATTCACAATGGCTGAAGAATGGAGACAACTAGAGTTTTGAGCCAAGAAGACCAATGTAGGATGTGAGGGTGTAAGCCAGTGGTTCTCAACTTTCCTAATGCTTTAACATTTTAATATATTTCTCATGCTGTGGTGACCACTCACCCATAAAATTATTTCATTGCTACTTCATAACTGTAATTTTGCTACTCCTATGAATCATAATGTAGATATCTGATATGCAGAATATCTGATATGTGACTTCCCAAGGGAGTCATGACCCACAGGTTAAGAACTGCTGGTGTAAGCCATCTGCTTGCTAAGAACCACTCACTTCTGGATTGTTAGAGGAGAGAAGTACATTTAATCATTATGCTACTGCTCTTGTTTGGAAAGGAAGAATGAATAAAGGGGGAAGTTGCTAAGGGTGGTGAGATGTTTTAGCAGTTAAAGGCTTCTGCCATCAAGCCTGACAGTCTGAGTTCCATCCCCAGGAGCCACAGGTTGGAAGGAAAGAAGCAATCTCTGAAAGTTCTCAGTCTCCTGCACACCCACACCACAGACATAAGCCTCCCTCCACTGTATACAAACAAATTAATTAATTTAATAAAAGGCAGGAGCTTCTGTCTTTCTTTTATTAGCATTATTATTTTTTCTTTTTTTGAGTTTCTTTTTTTAATTTTTTATTTAACTTTTATTAATTACACTTTATTCACTTTGTATTCCCCCATAAGCCCCTCCCTCCTCCCCTCCCGATCCCACCCTCCCTCCCCTTTCTGCATGCATGCCCCTCCCCAAGTCCACTGATAAGGGAGATCCTCCTCTCCTTCTTTCTGATCTTAGTCTATCAGTTCTTATCAGAATTGGCTGCATTGTCATCTTCTGTGGCCTGGTAAGGCTGCTCCCCCCTCAGAGGGAGGTGATCAAAGAGCAGGCCAATCAGATTATGTCAAAGGCTTTTTTTCTTATTGAATATATTAGCATAATAAAGTATACTGGTTAGATTTGAGTTCTTTGGAGCTGGTTACATAATCTTTGGCTTTTTTTCTTTTTTTAAGTCAGCATTCCACAGAGAGCCCTGCATGTCTATCCTTGTTGCATTATTCTCAGTAATGAATGCATGAAAGCAAACTAGATACTCAACAGAAAAGAGATAAGGAAGATATGAAATATACACGTGCATGCACACACATATTGGAGTTATAGTCAATCTTAAAGAAGAATTAAATTATGTAATTTGAAGAAAATTGGTTGATAAGCCAGACTAAGAAAAATAAATATATGGTTTCTCTTTGTGTGGAATCTACACTTAAAATAATATTGTACTTGAATACAGACACAGACACATACACACATATGACATGAGTATAGAAACTGGGATATATGAAAGGAGAGGGAAATAACAGATACAAATGGAAGAAAGAGAGGAGGATCAAATTAATATAAGAGGAGAGAAAGGAATACACATATCACATTTGCTTTTATAAATAGAATCTTCTTTTAACTACGTTTGGTCTTAAGTATGTCATGAAAGCATAAGAACCATTATTAAGAAGGGAGAGAAGAGAAACAATGGGCGCTTAACAGGGATAAGGTAGTTGATAAAGGAGCTTGAATATGAAGAAAGTATTCTGATATACGTGCATGAAAATGTAATGAACTCCATTATGTTGAATGTTAACTGAAAACAGAAGCAAACAAATAATGATTTCAATGTTCAAAGGCAGTTATGAGAATCAATTGACTTAACATATGTGAAGTTAACTATTTAAAAGAAGAAATGTGGAATAAATATAGCTATATATATATTCAGAATATATGAAAAATATCTATATAGTCAGTGTTTTCAGAATAAATGAATAGGCTTATTGGCATTCACTATAGTACTGTGTTAATAAGTCTTGAAATGCACACTTAACACACAATTCTTGAAAATATAATTGAAAATAATGTCTGGGTGGCCTTAATCCCAAAATGACAATCTCAACACAAGGCTCTATATTGACACTTTAGAGAACTGATTCTGTATTTGATTTGGGGATGAATTTATTCTTTCCTTTCTTGCTATTCTTATTTCACATGAGAAATCTCACATTTTTTTTTTGCCTAATGAATAACAAACGTGATTATAGAGCTTCAGCTATATAGAATTATCTACAACTTAAAATAAGAACATATGTAAAACATATTAGAATATTGTTTGTTCTCAAGATACGTAATAGTTCCATTGTAGAAGGGAAATTTATTGGCCAATCATCATGTTTTTGTGTGAGTTCAAAGACTCACCACCACCTCATCGATGACTGGGAGACACGTTTTTTTTTTAAGTGACTTTTTCACTTGTGTGGTCTCTTTTCCTGACTGTTCTTTATCCCAAGCATTTTACTAGTACTACCAAGCATGAAAGATTTTTTTTTTTATTGTTTGAGTTTGTGTAACTATGCTCATTATGTTGAGAGTCTGTTCATGAGACTAAGCTAATAGCTTGTTTGGTATCATTAAAATTTTAAACTTTTTCTGTGAAGTTTGAGAATTATCTTTCCAGTCTTCACTCTAACTAAATAATAAGTGCTTTACACTCTTTAAGATAAGAGTATATAAAATTTAGAAACACCTCACAGGCATAAAAATCATATGCAAAATTTAATGATAGTATTAGTGCCTACATTATGATATGTCTACTGAAGATCACGGAGTAACCTTGTGTAGCCACTTCCGTGTATATGTTCGAACCCTGTATGAGTGCAACTACTGAGAAAAGTTGTTTTCTAATTGATCCATTCTGTTCACAGCTACCTGCTTTGTGGGTTGATTATGTATTGGAGACCTAACCTCTTAAAATATGACTTCTTGGAAATAGTGTTTTTATAAAAGTAATTGAGTTAAAATGAGGTCATTAAGGTGAGCTCTAGTATTGTATGACTTTGGTGTCCTTATGAAATAGAATTTGGATACAAAGTTGTATCTAAGATGTACATACACATATGAAAATGTGCAGAATCATACCGAGAAATGATCATATACATGCCAGTAGGAGATGTCTGGAAGAGATCTTTCTTTCTTCACAGCGTTCAGAGAAATCAACTCTGCCAATGTCTTCACTTTCCCCTACAACGCTAGAAGCTGTGAAATATATTTTTGTCATAACCACCCCAATCTGGTACGTTTTATAATTGCATTCCTGCCATAAAATACAAGTAAATAAACCTCTTATTTCATAAAGAAGTGTGAACACAAGAATCCGAATGATTGGCATTACTTTTCATATATCAAAAATCCTGGCGTATTTTCTCTAATCCTCTTTTTTTTTTTTTTTGCATCTTATATCTAAACTATCATCAAACATTTTTTAACTATCATGATTTGTCTTTATTACCATGAATCTTAACATGTCTAGAACACTATATTTTGTATAGTATATTGAAACAGCCTTCTGACTTGTCTATTTGTTTCCATCCTTTCTCCCTTACAATCTATTCCTGAAGCGGAATGACAGAAAAACTAGATATATGTCTTTTCCTTGTCTTGGGCCTTGTTAGGGATCTTCTTTGTTCATTGAGTAAAGACCAGGCATATAATCTAGTTTACCAGTTTCTGCAGGCTCTGAAACTTCATGCATTTCAAACCATAGTGTAACTGGCTTCTGCTGAAGGACTGAGTGGATAATCATCATCCCTCATTGACATAAATTATCAGGATTCTATAGAGGTTATGATGTATCTGTTTTATGCTGATTGACACCAACTAGTATGTAGTTCAAATGTCTACAAAGAAGGAAATAAATAGGCTAAATTCCATAATCTTTTGGATTTTTATTGACTGCTGCATGTTGAGAATGAAGAGAGAACACAGCAATCTTACTGAGGTGAAGAGCAGTCAGAGCTAAGCTGCCGTGGTAGTAAACATTGTTAGGATGGAGGAGTGAGTCACTGAAGCCTCTGACTAAATACCACATTAGGCATGGAGAAGGTAAGAAAACTTGAACACAGCAGCTACTGGGGAATGATGAGAACAATGTATAGCTCTTAAAAAGCTTTAGATGCTGTTCAAGTTCATTTTAATCTAAAAAAAAGTTGTTATTAAAAATCTGAGCTTTCTATCAAGAAAACTGTCCATTCATTTAGAGTTTTAAATTTTGTTGTGTATAGACTTTTGATTTATTTACTCTTTGAATTCAAGTATGTATTATATCTAACATCCCAGAACACTAAATATGCAGATGGACAGTAGAAACTACCTAAACAGGATGACTGAGAGCTAAAAGGCAAGTAAACAAAAACAAAACAAAACAACAAACAAAAGAAAAACTTACCAGAACCTCAATGGCTCGCAGAATAGCATTGCTTAATGGGCAGTCATTGTACCAGAGCATCCTCAGAGTGAATGTTCTGAAGAAAATGGATCCCTAGATTATGTCCTGATCAAATTGTTGAAATCCAGTGCAAACAAAAATAGAAAGGGAAGTCTGACACGCTGTGTACAATGAAACAGGAAGAATAGTTGCTGTTATTTCACCAAAATGTAAATGAACAGACGCTAACAATTCAGCATATTTTGCAGCTCAGTGTCCGGGGCAGGCCTGGTGGTTAACCTTGGCCTCCTGAGTGCTTGTAGTAGAACAGTGAGGCTCCACACCACTATCAATTTGCTTCCTGTACAGTTACATTCAGAAGGAACTCTGGCAAAAATAAAATGATACTGTATGAAAAGCTGTACCATAGATAAAAGAAGTCTAGAAATATCTAATGTGATTATAATAACATTTATTTTCTGAGTTACTCACTTAAGAGATAAATGATTATTACATAACAATAATTGTAAGTACAGAACTCACAACATACTTTGAAAAAAAACTTATGAAAAAATTACCACAAATACGACAGTGCTAAATAGCAATGCATTATTAGGAAGTTGGGAATGACATATTTGAGGATAAGTTATGGTGAGTTTAAGGTGCACATTGCAAACATCAGCACAGTTGCTAAAATAAACAGAAAAAGGCTACAATGTGAAAGCCAACAGGGGATGAAAAGGCCACTTACTAATATTCAATTAGCAGCAGAAAAGAACAAAACTATACAGGAGAATAAGTGAGACACTTAAGGTCAAACTAGATGGGAATATTACTTAGATGAGTATTATCCGATGCCTTAAAATGAGAATGACGTGGCTGTCCTAATAAAAATATTTTTTCAATATGGAAAGAAGACATTATTGTCTGCTATTTGCAAAAGAAACTTTCTATGCAAACGGTCATGTTAAAAGTAAAGGTAGTTTCCAGGCTATGGCTATTAAAAAGAAAGCTGTTATGAACATGGTTGAGGAATAGATACAGAAATTGTGGTACATTTACACAATGGAATACTACTTAGCTATTAAAAACAAGGAAATCATGAAATTTGCAGGCAACCGGTGGGATCTAGAAAAGATCATCCTGAGTGAGGTGATCCAGAAGCAGAAAGACACATGGTATATTTTCACTTATAAGTGGATATTAGACATATAATATAGGATAAACACACTAAAATCTGAACACCTAAAGCAGCTAAGCAAGAAGGAGGACCCTGGGAAAAATAATCAATTCTCACTCAGAAAGGCAAATGGGATTGACATTGGAAGAGGGAGAAAACAGGAAACAGGACAGGAGCCTACCACAGAGGGTCTCTGAAAGACTACCCAGCAGTGTATCAAAGCAGAGGCTGAGACTCATAACCAAGCTTTGGGCAGAGTGCAGGAAATCTTAGGAAAGAAGGGGAAAATAGAAAACCTGGAAGGGACAGGAGCTCCACAAGAAGAGCAACAGAACCACAAAATCTAAGCACAGGGGTCTTTTCTGAGACAGATAATCCAACCAAGGACTATGAATGGAGATAACCTAGAATCCCTGAACAGATGTAGCCCATGGCAGCTCAGTCTCCAAGTGGGTTCCCTAGGAAGTGGAACAGGGGCTGTCTCTGACTTGAACTCAGTGACTGGCTCTTTGATCACCTCCCGCTGAAGGGGGCGCAGCCTTACCAGGCCACAGAGGAAGACAATGCAGCCAGTCCTGATGAGACCTGATAGGTCAGGGTCAGATGGAAGAGGAGGAGGACTTCCCCTATCAGTGGACTTGGAGAGGGGCATGGGATGAGATTAGGGAGGGAGGGAGGATGGGATTGGGAGGGAATGGGGCAGGGGGCTATAGCTGGGAACCAAAGTGAATAAACTGTAATTAATATAAAAATTAAAATTAAAATTAAAATTAAAAAAGTAAAGGTGAGCAGGACTGAAAAGATGACTCATTGCTTACTCTTCACAGGATCTGAATTTGATGCTCACCATTCAAATGGTGGCTCAGAAAGCTCTGTAACACCAGTCCCAGGGAATCTGATGCTCTCTTCTGGTTTTTGTGGGGACCACACCCATAGACATCAACACACTTTATAAAATAAAACAATAAGGTAAATGAAATAGATACATTTTCAGTTTTTAAAAATTTATTTAATTTTTATCCCCTTTACATCCTAGCTGAAGCCTCATCCCTCCTCCCCTTCCACCCCCACCCGTTCTTTGTCCCTCCCCCTTTGCCTATTTCTCAGAAAAGGTGCCTATTCCCACCCACCTTAGCCTCACCCTTCTGCCTCCTAGTAGAATTTTGTCCAACATCAAGTTTGCACAGATTTTGTGCATGTTGTTACAACTGTTATGAAATCAAATGAGATACATTCTTTAAATGACACAAATGCCCTAAACACTAAACGTAGTATAGAAGACCTCCCTGCTCCTATAGTTTTTAAAGAAATTAAATTTCTTGTTGAAAAGGTCCCTTGAAAGAAAATGCTGAACTCAAGTGGCTTCATTTGGGAGATTGTCCCACACAAAAGCTTGACAGAATTTGTGCATCTGCCCCCAACCCCAAGAAAGGTTCCTGGTTTGCAATCCTCATCACAGGACAGCACTTACCACCTGCCCTGATGGGAGACTTATTTTCAGTTACATGTCTGTCTCTACTTGTTCTTCACATGATCCTATGTTAAATGCATGCTGCTACTTCCTCAACCTAACCTTCATTTATACTGTTAAGTAAATGTTTTGACTTTTGCCATTTCTGAAGTTGTGTTGTCGAGTCCTACTGTGGTTTTAAGTTGCATTTTACCCTAATAATAATAAGCATTATCCCCATGAGCATTTTTGTCTTTCTGCATATCTTTTCTTGCAAAATGTCTCTAAGTATTTTTTATTTTTCTTTGAACTTTTTTTTCTACATTCAAGTTTTATTTTAAGGGAGCTGAAATATTCTTTAAAGTATACACAAACAACTAAGAGTGGAAATTCTGATATAAAACTTGAAAGTGAATGTGATAAGGTTGATTGATTCAAGGTTACCTAGCTCTCCATTTTGTATGGCTCAGACTGACTGCAACGTCAGAAATGAAGTCACTGTATCAAAATAACACACCACCACCACCAAGACATACTGAATGTAAACAGCAGCCGAACACTATACGCTTGTTAAAAAAACAAAATATTTTGTGAGAATTAAATATAATATCTTACAGTGGTAGAGCATTTCCCTTGCTGTGTGTAGATCATTGCTGCTAGTCATAAAATATCTAATTCATTAGAGCTTTTTGTGATAATTTATATTTTTACAAATTTATACATTCTTATAATATGTGTTTATCAAACCCATCCCTATTCCCTCACTTCCAAGTCCTCCCCTCTACCTCTACCACTTTTCCCCTCTCAATTTTATATACTTCTTTTTAAAGTACCGCTTGAGTGGCCTCGGAGCCTGCATCCCTGAAGGAAATGGACTCTTCCTGCTCTAGTAGCCATCTGTTGCCAATTGCTTCTCAGAAAAAGGCGGAGTTTCGTGAGCCACTCACTTATCTCTTTGGAATTCTAATATAGTGTTCAGGTCTTGTTCATGCCGTGATGGCCACTGTGTATCCACATGTACAATGGCCTGTCGCGTCTGGAAAATACTGTTTTCCTGCAGACTTCCACTACCTCTGGTTCTGAAAATATTTCTACCTCCTCTTCAGTTATGACCCTTGAACCATGGGGGAAGTGTGATATAGACATCTCATTTAGAGCTGTGCATTTCATAGTCTCTTCTTTTTTACATATTGATTAGAGGTGAGTCTCTGTTAATTACCATCCACTGAAAAAAAGAAACCACTCTGAATTGAGAGATCAGCTAGCTCACGAGTATGAAGAAATAACTTACAGGACAGTTTGTTACTAGGTCTTCCCTGGGACCTATGACCTACTCAGGTTCAGGTTTGACCCTGTCAAGACAGCAGGAATGAACACTGTCTTGTGGAGTGGTTAGTTTTTCTTCTAGTAGATATGTCACAATTACACCAGTGAACTCACATTATCAGACAGTTATTATCATAGCTTTTAGGACTCATGGTTGAGTTAGATTGTTAAATACTCTCCTCCATTACCACTATGAAAATGAGTGAGCAGACATGAGATTTCTAGGCCAGTGCCAGCTTGATTTTCCCATGGCCAGTGATTCAAATATGTGGTGTCTTAAGCAATAGGGTCTATGATGTTCTTGGTAGTAACTAAGACCTATGATAGTAGCTTTTAACGTTTGGTAGATATCTATGTACTCCACTACCAACAACTCAGCCACTTCTGATGAGAACTGATAGACTAAGATCAGAAAGAAGGAGAGGAGGACCTCCCCTATCAGTGGACATGGGGAGGGGCATGCATGCAGAAAGGAGGGGGAAGGGTGGGACCTGGAGGGGAGGAGGGAGGGGCTTATGGGGGATACACAATGAATAAAGTGTAATTAATAAAAGTTAAAAAAAAACACCAGAAAAAAAAGAGGTAACATGTACATGACCCTGAGCCACTATGGAAATAAGTGTCAATGTTCCTCAAAAAGATAGAAACAAATTTACTGTATGAGCCAGCTATTCCACTCTGGGCACATTCCCAGGAAGCTATATATTTTAAATCAGAAACACTTGATTATTCATGTTCATTGTTGCTGAATAAATAATAACAACCAATAAATGGAATGAATGGATAATAAACATGTACAGCTGGGTGCGGTGGAGCACGCCTGTGATCCCAGCACTCAGGGAGGCAGAGGCAGGCAGAGCTCTTAGAGTTGGAGGCCAGCCTGGTCTACAGAACAAGTCCAGAACAGCCAAGGCTACACAGAGAAACCTTGTTTCAAAAAAACAAAACAAAACAAAAAGTGGTATATACAAATAGTTGAATAATTTCATCTGTAAAGTAACATGAAGTTGTAAAATTCATGAGTAAAATGGATGGAGTTGAAAATAATCATTCTTAATGAGGTAACCCAGAGCCACAAAGACAAATGCTACAGGTTCTCTTTAGGATGAGGATGCTAGTTTGAATCTTTAGATATGTGTGTTGATATTAGAGCTCCCACAGAAACTAGTAAGGGTCCATGCGGAGGATTTCAAAAAAAGGAGGATGTTTCAGCACATGTAGTATGAAAGTAGGAGGGGGTATAATGGAATAGGAAGGGTTTGATGAGATAAAGTATGGAAGGACAAAGGCAGGGGAGGAGACATGGAGAGAGATATCTTATGCTACAGATCTTTGATAACATATGGAAACTTACTGTGAAAGCTTCCCATCCTAAATGTATACGTTTACACATATAAAAGGAGTTTAAATAAAATCACTTTATAATGGAGGGACAGTTCTCCCAGACACCATGGGCTTACACATAAAAGGCCCATTAGTGTGTGTTTTACACAGCCAATTCTTTTGAAATATTTGAAGGCCACAGGCCCCAAGAATGTCTTTCAAATAACAACCTATAGACACCATAAAAATATGATTTTCAGCCCATTTCTCTGTAAGTTAAAAACTTACTATTTTTAAGACTTTATTTGAAAGAATGGACATTGAAGTGAAGCATGTTTTTTTATTTTTCATATTAATAATTCAAAGTAAGCTGTATCTATAACAGAAAAGAGCAATTAAACCCTAACTGGAGGGCTTTGCACTGTGTTTCAAATGTGTAGGCTGGTACAAAAGTATAAATTGCATAGTTATATAATGCATAGGCTCACACAATCCTGAAGAGAATTAGGAGTTCAAACCCATGAACTTTATGTATTGAAGAAAATGTTATTTATTATTATCTGAGAGATGCATATTTACCAAATTTGCATATAATTTATTTGGGAACTATTTGAAAAAATTAACATGTAACATTTTTAATGATTATTGATGTAAAAGAATTTCCTAATGCACCCAACAGCTTTTGATTCCACTCACTCACTCCACCCCCAGCTCCTCACAGTTTCACTCTCCACTCCACCCTAATTCCTTTCAGATTCATTCCTATTCCCCTTCCTCCCTCCCTCCAACTTTGTGTTCTTTCTCTCTCTCTCTCTCTCTCTCTCTCTCTCTCTCTCTTTTAATCTGTGAAGAACAAATTGTGCTTTCTAGAAATTTGTAGCTGAGCATCCATCTACCAGAGAATGAACCAGGGGCTATATCCTTAAAGAAAAGTTAGTTTTCCTTCCCAAGAAGACATCAGTAGCTCCTCACCTAAGGTTGAGGGCTCATGAGCCCCTCCGTTCATCCATGTTATACTTTTGAAAGTATTGATGTTATATAGGTTTTGTGCAAAGAGCTCCAGCTATGTGAGTTCATTAGTGGTTCTGTCATGTCTAAAATAAATGATTTTTTTCCCATCTCTGGTCCTTTCCTACCTTTAGGTCTTACAGTCTTTCTGTCTCCACCTCCATGATAGTTCTGAGACTTGAAGGTTGGGGTATGAGATAAATGTACCATCTGGGGTTAAGTATTCAAAATATACTTATGCACTTTAAACAGTTATGAGTTTGTTAGCTACTCACCACTGTAAAAATAGCATTCATTGAGATCTGCATTAATCTATGAATACAGAGGAAGATGGTATGTATAGAGAGTATACAGAGAGTAGTTCGATGCTATGTTCATTCAGCATAATAATAATAATAATAATAATAGGCTCAACTGTAGGATCTTGGCTAGATTTACAGTACTGGGCATGTTATTTCTTTTCCCCATGGAGCATGCCTTAAATTTAACCACAATGAACTTGGTTACACCCATAACATTTGTGTCACTAATGCAACTTCCATACACTATGAGTTAACACTCTGATTGTTTTTGTAACTCACAGATCTTTCTCTCTTACTGTGTGCAGAAATCAACCCCAAATAGATCAAAGATCTCTTTAAGACCTGAAGATGGGAACATTCTAAAGGCCTGTGTAGGGTGAACTCTTAAGGTTATAGACTGACATAAAAACTTTCTGTATAGGACTCACCTAGGAAATAGGATTAACAATCAATAAGTGAGATTTCATGAAACTGAAAAATTTCTGTATTGCAAAGGAAACTTTAAATTTACTGAAGAGGTAGCACACATAATGGAAAAAAGAAAACTTTGCCAATTCTAGGAGGATTAGTATCTAGATTATACAAAATACAAATTATTCAAGTCAAACACAATTAAAGCAGATTAAACCCAGTTTAAAGGTGGGCTATGGAACGGAACAAAGTTCTCAGAGAAAATATAAGTGGCTAAGAATTTTTTTAAAAAATTATTCATTAATGTAGTCATCGTGGGAATGCAAATTAAAACTGTTTTGAGATGTCCTTGTACGGCAGTAGAATGGCTAAGAGTGAGAAAACAAGACAACAAACAGCAAGTGTGTGAGGAAAGAACACCTTTGTGCACTGTGTATGCGCAAAAACTAGTACATCCACACCGCAGAAATCAGTGTGGTGGGTCCTCAGAAGACTGGAGTCGCTACACTATATGACCTAGCCGCGTCACTTCTGGGTATATACCCAAAGAATCTTCTACTATTAAGGTACATGCTTATCCACGCTTGTACCCGCTGTATTCATAATATTTAGGATATGAAAACTGCTTAGATGTCCTGATGAATGGACAGTGAAAATATCCTGCCTATACACAATGGAATTTTATGCTGCTGTGAAAATTAAAATGAGTAAATTTGCCAGTAAGCAAATCTTTAAATTTGTGTGTTTAACTTGTACCTATAGACTCTAGGAAATGGAAAAGAGGCCATTGGTCTGTGCATGGGGATAGTAGAATGGCTTTTGATAACAGTTTACATGCAAGCAAATGAAGACTGAAGTTCTTTTTTTCTTTTGAATTTAAAAAGTTTCTTTATTGCTATCATTTATTACAATTTATTCAATTTGTATCCCAGCTGTGGATCCTTCCTCTTCTCCCCCCAATCCTATTCTCCTCCCCCTATGACCTTTCCCTAATCCACTGATAGAGGAGGTCATCCTCCCCTTCTATTTGACACTAGCCTATCAGTAGTACACAAAGTAAGTGTATAAACTTTTTGCACTAATGTTTCGATAATGAGAGCACCCAGGAAGACACAGATATTACGAGCTGGGAAAAAACTGACTGCAAGATCCACTTCTATAGGGACAGTGTGAGGCACATACAGGCTCACTTCTCAGTGACAGTGTTAGAAATTATTTTGAAAACATACAGTGATTTCAAGTCGTTGGAATCACGTTCAAGGCATACAGCAAATGAAGTGTGAACATGGAATAAAAATAGCAGCGGTCTGCCCAAGAAAGAGCATAATTTCTCTTTGAGCCTCAGAAATCACAATTGGCAGGCTGAAGTTCACCCTACAAACACCAGATAATCAATTTTTAACTTCCTGATAGAGAATGCTATTTAGAAAGAATGTTGTGTCAAGATTCCAGATGGTGGCAATTTCCAGCTAGTAGGCTTTTGCTGACTTGCTGTTTCAGAGACTTACTTACTGATAACCTTCTAATGATTGCCGTTTAATGACCAATCACATATAGCTTAATGAATGAACACAAACCAGCACGGATCCAAATTCATTTAAAACAACTGGTGTAACTAGCAGGGTCAGATACAAAGTTGCTAAAAGCAAGTTATTCTGCTTCACCTCATTTGTTACCTTCTATCTCTTAAAAACTCAGTAGTTCTTGCACAGTGATAGAACTGGCAGGTTTAGTTTTTTACTGAACTCTGTTTCCATTTTTGCAAATCGTGTCTGTCTTTGCTTTTATTTTAGCCTTGTCTGTGGTTTCTTAATTTACAGAAGTAACGTTTGTTCAGAATAATCCATTGAAACACAGTTAACGCAGCAAGTATGCCCATTTGAACTGCAACTTACTCCCTTCTTCCTCCTTCCAAGTCCAATATAAAGGAACCTTCAGGCTGGACAGATGCAGCCAGAAAATATAAGCTCAACTTCCTACAAACTTCCCATCCTGAAAAGGACAAGACCAAACTCCCAAATATCTGCTTTATAGGTTGTACTGCTAGACGGTTCCATTGAAAGACATATACTTCCGTCTTTTAACATTCCTGGCTCAGAGGACGGAAGCAGTACCCTAGGTAAACAGACTTGAAATTAATGGCCCCTTCTTTCTAACACAAGCTTGATCTTCAGTGGCGCTCAGAAAGCTAGTGTGACATTTTCCTCTAGTTCTGTATTTGTGAGATAGGTTTTGTTTGTTTGTTTTTGGTTTTTTTTTTTTTTTTTTTTTTTTTTGCATAGAAAGCATGACAAATCATAAAATATTTCCTCAAGCATTCCCAAAGGAAAGGACCACTTATTTTCTGAAACAGAATATGTGAAAAGCCCAAGACTAAAATCAGATCCCAAACAACAAAGTTCATTCTGGAAAGTATGAAGAGACCCACAAGTCCTAGGCATGGTGGTGCATACCTTTAATCCGGGTACTCAGGAGGCAGAGGCAGGCGGGTCTGAGTTTGAGGCCAGCCTGTGAAGACTAAGCATGCTTTGGTGATCCTAAGAAGTTTAGGATAGCTAACTACACAGTAACAGAAAAATAAGGCTGAGTAGCAGAAATGTTTTATACTTGTGATATGTTCAATATTCTGAGGATATACTAATGCCATTGAAGAGTAAACTGTATTTATGAATGAATTGTGTAGCATGCTCATCAAATCTTGACAAAGCTATTTAGAACGTTGATTGCATTGTTTTTAAATCATTATCGTGTGTTCAATCAATACCATCATATGAGGATCCTAGTAAAATGTCAGTACCAAGGACTGACCTTTGGGTAAACATACAGTTCGATTCATAGCCATCTTTCTTGGTAAATATACAGTGCAAAGAGAAATGGCCTCTGCTGTAAGAGGCAAACTTACATTAAAATCCCCAGCCCTTTCCCTACGGAGATCTCCTCTCCACATTCCTACACATTGCTGCTCTCACAATTACTCTTCAAAATATTTTTGCTAAATTAATCGCAAATTTTACTAAGACATTAGTTTCAAATTGAAAACGTTCTCTTCATTGTTCTATGTCACGGACAGTGAGAAATAAAGTTTCCTTTGAAGTAGAAGTTGATCAGCCTTCTTGAGGCAAGGTGCTGCTATAAACATATATAAGCCTCAAAAATTACTTTTTTTCTTACAAGAAAAAATATAGAGGCGGGGCAAGATGGCGGCGCCAGGAGGACTCTCATTCTGAGCAGCAGCACAGCAGGATTGTCACAGTGACCAGCAATCAGAACTCATGGCCATAAAACACAAGTGATTGTGTTTCACAGGTAAGAGGATACCCCACGGTGGGGGATTCAATCAGCTTTAACTCACCCGGTTAAACAGCGAAAGAGATCCTGGTTCCACCAGGCGCTTGGTCTCCAGCCCAGAGCTACACGCCAGCGTGATCTGGTCACTGTCCCAGACTGAACTGTGGGCCCACAACACCACAGACTGGATTTTCCAGTCGAGAGATAACCCCACAGAGCAGGAAACAATTGAGACCGACCTTAGGTCACTCAGACATCCCCTGGAAAAGACTTGGGTTCTGCGGGCGCCCCAGGAGCCAGCCCAGAGCCAGAGGTGGGAACCCAGGCGCCTGCACAGAGCCCTACTGTGCGCCTGATTCGCTGCCTCAGATAGAACTGTGGGCACCAGGCACCAGAGACTGCGTTTCACTGTCAAGTGCAAACCCACAGGGAGGGAAACAGCTGGTCTGATCTCAGAGCACTCAGCTGACACCCCCACCCTGAAAAGGTCTTGGGAAAAATAACCCAGTTTAGGCAGCTGCAAAGGCTCCGAACGGCCAGAAAGGCGAAGCCACAAGTGGGCATCTGTGCCTGTGGGTTCTACTCGCCACCACAGACAGAACAGCGGTCCCCAAAGCAAAGACTGGGTGTCTCTGGCAGGAGGAAACCCCCAGCGAAGGGGATCATCAGGTCTAATGCTCAGGACACCCAGCACCAAAAGACTTCCTGGATTCACACAGACTCTAGGCTCTAATGCAGGCAGGAGGGCTGTGCTCAGCCATCATTATTGAGTTCCCCTAGGGCACTGGGACACACAGCTGCATCCTCAGACCTACAAAAGCCAGAGAGCCATTACAGCAGCCCTCAGATACTGCGCCAAGGATCAGCCCATTATCCCTAGCTAGACTGACAAAACTGTGGGAATCCCTGGTCCTTCAAGAGGGCTGCACCCACAGCCTCTGGACCAGAGCAGTGCCTGCAGCCGCCATCCCAGACAGGGACACACAGCTTCTGGTCCAGAGTGAGGCACCCAGCCTCCAGACCAGAGTAGCGCCCCCAGGCGCCAACTCAACCTAGGTGCACATTCTCCAGGCCCAGAATGGAGCACTCAGCCTCTGGCCCAGAGACTTGCGGGGCGCACCTCTCACTTTCCCGGACAGAACTGTGTGCTCCAGGATAACAGACTGAGTTTCCCTGTTGGGAGAAAACCCCACAGCTAGGGAATCAGCAGGTTCTTCAAGAGGACTGTACCTGGAAATTTAGTGAGCAGCAGCACACTAAATTTATAACAAGAAACCCAGCAGTAGGGCAGCTGTCTTGAGAACTTCTATGGGTGAGATCCCCCCTGCCTAACAAAGACCACAGCTACTACTCAGGGCTATAAACCTGAGGTGAGCAGTGGCAATTCCTGAGAAACACTGGCCATACAGTGACCATAACCAAAAAGCAGAGGAGGACTCCTTCAGGAAAAATCATCTTCCAGCCAAGGGGATACTCCCTACCTCAGGACTCCAGGAAGCACAGAAACTAACAGCCAACACCTAAATCAGCCCAATGGGTAGAGGTCAGTGTAAAAGCTCAACCAACAAAAGACAGAGCAATATGGCATCTCCAGAACCCAGCCATCCAGGGACGAACAGCCCTGGACAACGTAGCATAATAGAAAATCAAGAAGATGACCTTACATCTATGTTGATGAAGAGAATAATAGAGGAAACAAATAAAATACGTAAAGAATTAGAGGAAGATAAAACCAAACAGATCATGGCTATCCAGAAAGAAATGGAAGAAGTTAAAGACAAGCAGATTATGGCCATCCGTGAAGAAATACGGGAAGATGCAGCCAAACAGCTTGCGGCCTTCAGAGAAGAAATAATTAAATCACTGAAAGAAATAAAAGGAACAGAGTTGAAGGAACTAAAAGAAAAAGAGGAAAATACAAGCAGACAGGTGAAGGAAGTAAACAAAACAACTCAAGACCTGAAGATAGAACTGGAAAAATTAAAGAAAACACAAATGGAGGAAATAATGGAGAGGAAGAATTTAGGGAAGAAAACAGGAACTACAGAGGTAAGCATAACCAACAGACTACAAGAGATGGAAGAAAGAATCTCAGGTGTAGAAGATACAATGGAAGAAATCGATATATCTGTCAAAGAAAATGTTAAATCCAAAAAATTCCTGATACAGACCGTCCAAGAAATCCAAGACAATATGAAAAGACAAAACCTAAGGATAATAGGTATAGAGGAAAAAGAAGACACCCTTCTCCAAGGCCCAGAAAATATTTTCAACAAAATCATTGAAGAAAATTTCCCCAAGTTAAAGGAGAAGCCAATAAGGATACATGAGGCCTACAGAACACCCAACAAATTTGACCAGAAAAGAAAATCCTCCTGCCACATAATAATCAAAACAGTAAGTATACAGAACAAAGAAAAAATACTAAAAGCTGCAAGGGAAAAAGGCCAAATAACATATAATGGCAAACCCATCAGAATCACACCTGACTTTTCAACAGAGACTATGAAAGCCAGAAGGGCCTGGATGGATATCATGCAGACCCTAAGAGAACACAGATGTCAGCCCAGGCTACTATACCCTGCAAAACTCTCAGTCCTCATAGACGGAGAAAACAAGATATTCAATGACAAAAACAAATTTCAACAATACCTACACACAAATCCAGCATTACAGAAGATACTGGAAGGGAAAATACAACCCAAGAAAATTAGCTTCTGTCAAGAAAACACAGGAAATAATTAACCTTACTACGTTAAAACAAAAAGCAACCAAGCACACAACCTTATGACCACAGCCAACATCAAAATCAAAGGATCAAACAGCCACTGGTCATTAATCTCTCTCAACATCAATGGACTCAACTCTCCAATAAAAAGGCACAGATTAACAGAATGGATATGTAAACAAAACACAGCAATCTGTTGCATACAAGAAACACACCTAAGGCACAAAGATAAACATTACCTGAGGGTAAAAGGTTGGAAGACGACTTTCCAAGCAAATGGACCCAAGAAACAAGCAGGAGTAGCCATTCTAATATCTGATAAAATAGACTTTCAACCAAAATTAATAAAAAGAGATGGGGAAGGACACTTCATACTCATCAAGGGAAAATTCCACCAGGAAGACATCACAATCCTGAACATCTGTGCCCCAAATACGAGAGCACCCACATTTGTAAAAGAAACATTGAAAAAATTTAAACCACATATAGATCCCCACACATTAATAGTGGGAGACTTCAACACCCCACTCTCAACAAAGGACAGGTCAACAAAACAGAAATTAAACAAAGAACCAATATCTCTGACAGAGGTCATGAATCAAATGGACCTCACAGACATTTACAGAACTTTACACCCAAACACAAAAGAATTTACCTTCTTCTCAGCACCTCATGGAACCTTCTCCAAAATAGACCATATAGTTGGTCACAAAGCAAGCCTCAACAGATACAAGAAGACTGAAATAATCCCTTGTATCTTGTCTGATCACCATGGAATAAAGCTGGACTTCAACAACAACAGAAATAGCAAAAAGCCTACACACACATGGAAACTGAACAACTTGTTACTAAATGACAGCTGGGTCAGGGAAGAAATAAAGAAAGAAATTAAAGTTTTCCTAGAACTCAATGAAAATGAAGACACAACATACCCAAACTTGTGGGACACAATGAAAGCAGTGCTAAGAGGAAAGTTCATAGCACTAAGTGCCTTCAAGAAGAAATTTGAGACAGCTCATTCAAGCAACTTAATGGCCCACTTAAAAACCCTAGAAAAAGAAGAAGCAGACACACCAAAAAGGAGTAGACGGCTGGAAATAATCAAACTCAGGGCTGAAATCAATCAATTAGAAACAAATAAAACAATTCAAAGAATCAATGAAACCAAGAGCTGGTTCTTTGAGAAAATCAACAAGATCGACAAACCCTTAGCCAAGCTAACTAAAAGGCAGAGAGAAACCACCCAAATCAACAAAATCAGAAATGAAAAGGGGGACATAACTACAGACACTGAGGAAATCCAAACAATCATTAGGACTTACTTCAAAAGTCTATATGCCACAAAATTTGAAAATCTAAATGAAATGGACAATTTTCTTGATCGATTTTACTTACCAAAGCTGAATCAGGACCAGGTAAATCAATTAAATAGTCCTATATCCCCCAAAGAAATAGAAGCAGTCATCAAAAGTATCTCATCCAAAAAAAGCCCAGGACCAGATGGCTTCAGCGCAGAATTCTACCAGACCTTCAAAGAAGAGCTAACTCCAATTCTCTTCAAACTATTCCACAAAATAGAAACAGAAGGAATATTACCAAACTCATTCTATGAAGCCACAGTCACCTTGGTACCTAAACCTCACAAAGACTCAACAAAGAAAGAGAATTTCAGGCCAATCTCCCTGATGAACATTGATGCAAAAATACTTAACAAAATACTTGCAAACCGAATACAAGAACACATCAAAGATATTATCCACTATGACCAAGTAGGCTTCATCCCAGGTATGCAGGGGTGGTTCAATATATGGAAATCCATCAATGTGATCTACCATATTAACAAACTGAAAGAAAAAAAAACACATGATAATCTCCCTAGATGCTGAAAAAGCATTTGACAAAATCCAACATCCATTCATGTTTAAAGTACTGGAGAGATCAAGGATACAAGGCACACATCTAAACATAGTAAAGGCGAAATACAGCAAGCCTATAGCCAACATCAAACTGAACGGAGAGAAACTTAAAGCAATCCCACTGAAATCAGGGACAAGACAAGGCTGCCCACTCTCTCCATATCTCTTCAACATAGTGCTGGAAGTCCTTGCTAGAGCAATAAGACAGTTAAAGGAGATCAAGGGGATACAGATGGGAAAGGAAGAAGTCAAATTATCACTATTTGCAGATAATATGATAGTATACATGAGTGACCCCAAAAACTCTACCAGGGAACTCCTATAGCTGATAAACACCTTCAACAAAGTGGCCAGATACAAAATTAACTCAAAAAATCAGTAGCACTCCTGTATACAAAAGACAAAAGGGCTGAGAAAGAAATTAGAGAAACAACACCATTCACAATAGCCACAAATGACATAAAGTACCTTGGTGTAACCCTAACCAAGCAAGTCAAAGACTTGTATGAAAAAAAATTTCAAGTCTCTGAAAAAAGAATTAGAGGAAGATATGAGAAGATGGAAAGATCTCCCATGCTCATGGCTTGGCAGGATTAACATAGTAAAAATGGCCATTTTACCAAAAGCAATCTACAGATTTAATGCAATTCCCATCAAATTGCCAACACAGTTCTTTACAGACCTGGAAAGAAAAATTCTCAACTTCGTATGGAATAACAAGAAACCGAGAATTGCTAAAACAATCCTCTACAATAAAAGATCTTCTGGAGGTATCTCCATCCCTGATCTCAAGCTGTACTATAGAGCAACAGTTATAAAAACTGCATGGTACTGGCAAAGAAACAGAATGGTGGATCAATGGAATCGAACAGAAGACCCAGAAATAAACCCACATACTTACAGACACCTGATTTTTGACAAAGATGCCAAAACCATACAATGGAAAAAAGATAGCATCTTCAACAAATGGTGCTGGTCCAACTGGATGTCTACATGTAGAAAAATGAAAATAGATCCATACTTATCACCCTGCACAAAACTGAAGTCCAAGTGGATCAAAGACCTCAACATAAAACCAGACACATTAAATTGGCTAGAAAAAAAAGTGGGGAATACCCTAGAACTCATTGGTACAGGAGAAAACTTCCTGAACAGAACACCAACAACACAGGCTCTAAGAGCAACAATCAATAAATGGGACCTCATGAAATTGAAAAGCTTTTGTAAAGCAAAGGACACCGTCATCAAAACAAAGCAACTGCCTACAGATTGGGAAAGAATCATCACCAACCCTTTATCTGACAGAGGACTCATATCCAGTATATATAAAGAACTAAACAAGCTGAAAAGCAGCAAACCAAGTAATCCACTTAAAAAATGGGGAACAGAACTAAAGAGAGAATTCTCTGTAGAGGAATATCGAATGGCAGAGAAGCACTTAAAGAAATGCTCAACCTCATTAGCCATTAGGGAAATGCAAATCAAAACAACCCTGAGATTTCACCTTACACCCATCAGAATGGCCAATATAAAAAACTCAAGGGACAACACATGCTGGAGAGGTTGTGGAGAAAGGGGAACCCTTCTCCACTGTTGGTGGGAATATAAACTTGTACAACCACTCTGGAAATCAATCTGGCGCTTTCTCAGACAACTAGGAATAGCGCTTCCTCAAGATCCAGCCATACCACTCGTAGGCATATACCCAAAAGAGGCTCAAGTACACAAAAAGGACATTTGCTCAACCATGTTTGTAACAGCTTTATTTGTAATAGCCAGAAGCTGGAAACAGCCCAGATGCCCCTCAACTGAAGAATGGATGCAGAAACTGTGGTACATCTATACAATGGAGTATTTATCATCAATGAAAAATAAAGAAATCATGCAATTTGCAGGTAAATGGTGGGACCTAGAAAGGATCATCCTGAGTGAGTTGTCCCAGAAGCAAAAAGACAGGCATGGTATATACTCACTCATATAAACATACAACATATAATAAACCCACTAAAATCTGTACATCTAAACAAACTAAGCAAAAGAGAGGACCCTAACTAAAATGTTCAATCCCCATCCTGAAAGGCAAAGAGGATGGACATCAGAAGAAAAAGAAAATAGGAAACAACCTCGGAACCTGCTACAGAGGGCCTCTGAAAGCCAGAAGAAAACAGGAACCAACCTTGGAATCTGCCACAGAGGGCCTCTGAAAGCCTCTGCAGTATCGACTGTCAAAGCAGATACTGAGCCTGATGGCCAACTGATGGGCAGAGTGAATGGAATTTTATGTAAGAAGTGGGAAATAGTAAGAGCTGGAGGGGATGGGAACTCCACAAGGAGAGCAACAGAACCAGAAAATTTGAACTCAGGGAACTTCCCAGAGACTCATACTCCAACCAAGGACTATTCGTGGAGATAACCTAGAACCCCTGCACAGATGTAGCCCATGGCAGTTCAGTGTCCAAGTGGGTTACATAGTAATGGGAAGAGGGACTGCCTCTGACATAATCTGATTGGCCTGCTCGTTGATCACTTCCCCCTGAGGGGGGAGCAGCCTTACCAGGCCACAGTAGAGGACAATGCAGCCACTTTTGATGAGAACTGATAGACTAAGATCAGAAAGAAGAGGAGAACCTCCCCTATCAGTGGACTTGGGGAGTGGCATGCATGCAGAAAGGGGAGGGAGGGTGGGGTCAGGAGGGGAGGAGGGTGGGGCTTATGGGGGGATACAAAATGAATAAAGTGTAATTAATAAAAGATTAAAAAAGATTTCAGTTAAATATATATATATATTACAATAAGGATTTACAAGCTTGCTATTTTAGGTGTATGGGTTAGTTTAGCAATATTCAGCCACCAGTTCCTGAAGTTCTATTCCCAAAACTACCAACTTTCACGACAGGGAAAATACAAATGCATGACACACAGTGATACTGAGCGAATATCATATTTGTGTGGAAAGTGGATGTCATCATTGAACCTGTTACAGTAATATGTGACTTTTTGGCTAATACTGCTTATTAATCAGGACACCAATCCTAGCCGATCAATCATACTTGAACATAAAATGGCAAGTTGACTTTAGTCACAGGAAATTCCTAGCACACTGCTGTCAAATCTGATGGATTATTCCAGCAGAGGAATAGTTTAAGATTTCATAAATGCCAATAATTTTTATAAATTTCAAGTAATGATCTTTCTATTTGCAGGACAGATTTTAAAAATATAAAAATATATTTTAAGAATAAAATTGAAAAAATGCTTTGTGTCTAGTCTTATTGTAATAGTGTAACGTCACTTTCAGTTGATATCCCTGGGAGCCCTGCACTTTTCTGAAATGCAAGGAAAGAGGAGGGATCTGGAGGAGAGGGGAGGTATGTGTATGGGTGTGTTTTGGGGAGCTGGGAGGAGTGGAGCGAGGGGAAGCTGTGGTCAGGTTGTAGTCTATGAGAAAAGAATAAATTAAAAAATATTCTACAAAAAGTAGCCTGAAGAGTGGAAAGAGCAGCCATTATCTATGTCTGTAATTATCTTTCTGTGCACCACACTTCTACTTTATTATCTTTATTTTCTGTATGTAAATGTTTGCCTGCATATATGTGTCTGTACCAGCTGTGTACCTGGCCAGAACAGCACATCAGCTTTCTTGGATCTGGAATTACAGATGATTGTGAGCTACTGTGTGGATGCTGGGAACTGAACCTCACTCCTCTGCAAGATCAGCAAATACTCCTATGCCTTCAGCCATCTGTAATCTCAACCATATTCCTTCATTCCTTAAATGTGGACTCCAGGTGCCTTGGCAGCATTATTTGGTAGAGAAGACCTTAGGAGTACAGTCTGGCTTCTGTTATTTATTAACAGCCATGCGCCGGCATACTTACCGTTTGTAAAGAATTCCAGTTGGACCAGGTAATTTGATGGGAAGGAAAAGCCACAAATAGATTCTGGGGTATTAATGTCTAATAGAACTACAGACACTGTTGTGTTAGGCACATCTACAAACAGGACAGTATAATAGGGCTAGCCAATGTATAAGGAGCATTATCAAAGGTTTTCTTGTGCCAGACACAGCTGAACTGAGAAGGTTCTTGAAGCATCATGGTCATGCTAATGCTGGAAGGAGCAGTGCATCTTGGGGGGAAATCCTGTTTGGCTGACTCACCTAATTATACAACAAACCAAATCAGAAGTTTTTTGGTTTCCTTGTTATGAGTTTTCCAGCTAAGACGGTGTGTGTCTTAAATTCTTTATTTCCCATGGCACTCTGCATCTCTGCTATTGCTTTGTGTACATCACTTCTCAGTTTAAAGTTTTCAAATTGAAAAAAGTAATAATTGAGAATAGGTGCATAATTCCCTTGAAACCTTTCAGGATAAGAGTCTGCAAATATTTTCATACAGTTTTTATTGTATTATGGGACTTTATTATGTAAGCATGTAGAGCACCAATATACAATAATTGAGAGAAAGTTCTAGAGCTAGGCATTTTTACATTACAAATGTGGCATCCCAGGTTTTCATTCAGTCTTTGGTGATCTCACTAGCATCTTATTTTAATATACTTAGAAAAAATTATTTGGCCAGCAAATGCAGAACAGCTAAAACACAGTGCTAAAGGCTCAGTAGTGCATATCTGATTGAACAAGATACAGTGTTTTATTTTCCCTGAATCTCCAGGTCTCATTTTTTGCAAAGATAGATTGTGGAAGTAAAAGTTTCTCATTCTGGGAAGAGTAGTGTTGAGTTTCCTCCCCTGACCTTCTACAGTGCCCTATGTGCTTTTGTCAGACTCTGAAAAAAGTGGGTGATTCTAGGGAACAAGTTGTGAAATATGCACTCTTTGTGTTCCACAAACTAGGAACTAATTTTCCTGAAGGAAAAGATAGGAAATATGCAAGTGGATTACTTCATGTATAAATGTATAAGTAGGAGCCAGACTTCTGTCTTTTGCCAAGTAATACACAATCTGTTTCAGTATCCATGAAAACACTGTTCTGTAGACATGTGTTGTCAAACTCATAACATGATTTAACTTTTTTCATTAGCTGGTCAATAGTCAAAATTTAGGTGTAATCATCAGAAAGTTTGGCTTAATAAACAAACAAAGAACAATATATATTAATACAAGTCTGGTAGCTCTGGGCTCACAATAACCAATCACAGTGACAAACACCAGCCTTCAAAACAGGCATGAAACCCCAGTTTGTCACCATGTTCATCTGATCTTCTGCATTTAACCATTTTGCTGTTTCAGCTGGATCACTCATTTGTTCATTTATCTTGTGTGTGAGATAAAGTGATTGAGCGTTTTAAGATTTTGAAGACCTTAAGATATTATTCCTACTCACAAGCTAGAAAGGTAGACATGCCACAGTTTCATGGGTGATGACTGATCAATGACAAAAGACAGATTTAGCAGCAATAAGCATCATTATCACTATGCTTTCATACTAGTCTTAGGAGCTGGTATGAAAATTTCTGTAGGGGGCTATGGCTATGGTCCATGACAGCTACACGCAGAATTCATTTACACAGGAGAAACTCAGAGTTCATAGTGACAGACTTCTGTGACCTACTGCTCTGAAGTAGAACCTTGTCTTTATTTGTCAGACTGTGAGCAAAAAAATGAAAAAAGAATTTTTCATTCTTGAGATGGACACTTAGCTTAGTCATAAATGCTGGTCGCTGTACAGAGCCTGTTAGAGCCAATAGTTGAAGATGTTCATGAAGACGGGACTCGGAATGATTGCTCCTAAGGCAAAGTCTGTTCAACAAGCTCCTGTAAATTTGTCTCCCAAGAGAAAACTATGGGTGTCATCTTGTTCTTATGTCATGTCTAATTTTTACTAATATCTTTGAGCTGGTTCTCGAGTAAGCAGAAAATTTACAACTCTTTGTCAAATGGTATTTTAGGACAATTATTGATCTTCCTGTTTCTTTCATTGCTTTCTTTCAACAATCCTATTTCCTCTTTCTTATTCTATTTTATGTACCATAGGTAGCTACATAGTAAGACAAAAATATTAATATGATTAAGGTATTTCTGCTTTCTGGTTCATTTTTTGGTAATATCTTCGGCCTCTGTTGGCTGAGTTCAATTGTAAAGGAATGCTATCTTTTCCCATGTGCAACATATAAGTCTCACATGACTTTAAAATTGTCCTAACTTGACATTGTCATCAGAACAAAACAACAGCTTACAGACTGGGAAAGGATCTTCTCCAACCCTATATCTGACATAGGGCTAATATCCAGAATATGTAAAGAACTCAAGAAGTTAAACAGCAACAAATAAAGTAATTCAATTAAAAAAATAGGGTACAGAGCTAAACAGAGAATTCTCAATAAAGGAATATTGAATGGCAGAAAAACACTAAAAGAAACACTCAACGTCCTTAGTCATCAGGGAAATGCAAATCAAAAGGACCCCGAGATTTCACTTTACACCCACCAGAATGGCCATATCTGAGCAGGGAATCTAGGTCCTCTCCATGCGTGGTCCTCCATTGGTGCATCAGTTTCTGCAAGACTATGTAGGCTCAGATCCTTTAGCTTTGTTGGTCTCCTTGTGGGGTGCCTGTCCCCTCCATGTCCCTCTAATCCCATCCCTCTCTTCTTCCATAAGACTCCCTGTGCTCTGCCCAAAGCTTGGCCCTGAATCTCAGCATCTACTTTGATCCCCTGTTCAGTGGAGCCTTTCAGAGGACCCTCTGTAGTAGGCTCCCATCCTGATTTCTCTCTTCCATTGCTTCTGCTGTCTATCCCTTTTGCCATTCTGAATGAGATTTAAGCATCCTCCCTAGGGTTCTCCTTAGTGTTTAGCTTCTTTAGGACTTTAGATGGCCATCCTGTATTATGCGGCTAATATCCGCTATAAGTGAGTGTATACCATACCTGTCTTTCTGTTTTTGTGTTACCTCATTCTGGAAGATCTTTTCTAGTTCCATTCATTTGCCTGCATTTCATGATTTCCTTGTTTTTAAAGCCAAGTAGTATTCCATTGTGTAGATGTACCACGTTGTTTTGATTTTTTTTTTAACTTGGCGAGGAAAGGGCTTATTTTGCTTACACTTTCCCATAATAAGCCATCATTGAAGGAAATCAAGGTAGGAACCCGAAAGCAGAAACTGAAGCAGAAGCCACGCAGCGCTCTTATTACCCCTTTACACTGCTGCTGGCCGTGGAGCAGAGCAGGCTAGCCTCTGTCTCATTCCTGCGTCCTTTTCGCCTCTGCAAAGTGCCCCACCCTCCCTTTCTGAAAAGCAGAGGTAACAAACTAGTGACAATCACTGCTTCGAAGTCTAGCAAAGAACAAACAGAGCCCAACAGTACCCGGAAAGACCGACCAATGGAAAGACCTAGGAGGCATCACCAACCAGTCTCCCTGTTTTGATTTTTTTTAACCTACTTTATTTGCATTTTCTTAAGCCTCAACTCCAGGTAGGAGAGAAAGAAGATTAGTAGAGACAGCAGTTGTAGACCTTTTTAGAAATAGTTCCTTGGGCATGATTTCACTCTTCATCACCAGGATAGCAGGCTGGCAGACTAGCAATCCAGCAATCCAGCAATCCAGCAATCCAGCAATCCAGCAATCCAGCAATCCAGAAATCCAG
>NW_026596225.1:731799-816642 GCF_907164565.1 Psammomys obesus
AATCCAGCAATCCAGCAATCCAGCAATCCAGCAATCCAGAAATCCAGAAATCCAGAAATCCAGAAATCCAGAAATCCAGAAATCCAGAAATTCAACGATGCAGCAGTAGCAAAAGCAGCAGGGGCAGCAGCAACTTCCTTGAAGTGTTCTCTGAAGTGTTTCTTTCTAAGGGTTTTGAAGATAAGTGCCCTTTCTGTCTCTCTGGTCTCCTATTTATGCCTTCTAAGAGTCCACACCAGGATGTTTTTCAGCTGGCAAAAAACACATTCTCTGCACAAGGCAGCTTTCAGTTGACAAGAATCATGTGCCCTCTCATTGTAACACCAGGTTCACGGGGCCCTCAGAGACCACCAGGAGATAACCTGAGGCAATACCAAGAGAGCTTTATTAAGAGAGCAATCACTCGGGACCCAAGTCTCACTGGCGCAGCAGTAGAGAAGTGGGACCCCGAGCTCTGAGTGGGCAGGACTTTTAAAGGGAAAGTCTGTGAGCAGGGGGTTTCCATGGCAGCAAGCAGGGGGGCACAAGCCTTTATGTTACAGGATTGGGTAAAAGTTAGGGGGGTGAGGTGACCTTCTCTGAGGCACACAATCACAATGGCTAAGGCATATAACCACAATGGCTATTTTTTTCTAAACTATATCTGAAACATTGGGGAGAATTTTCCCACCCGATTCCCAACCGATTCTCATTGATTATTGCTAGGGATATTGTTTTTTATTTTCTATGAAGCATTTATTCTGTAATATTTCCTGGAGATTATTGCTAGGAGAGTTAACTTTGTTTTCTGCCAAGTGTACATTCTGTGATATTTCCTGGTACCTGAATTCAGCTCCCAATCAAGATGGCTCTTAATTTCAAGAAGGAGTTATACCCAGGCTAACTTAAACTCTTCATCATCAGCTGTGGATTCCTGCATCCCACACTTGAGATCACAACAAAACCATATTGACATAACATAAGCAAAATTTACACTATAAGACTATCTAGGAAATTTCTTTTGTACACAAGACTTAAAAAATAGAAGCTAATGGTATAGCTGAGTCTTGAGGTAGAGCTATTCCCAGTTTTCTGAGATAGCACCATATTGATTTCCAATGTGGTTGTACAAATATGCACTCCTATGGGCAATGGAGGAGTGTTCCCCTTTTTCTACATCCTTTCCAGTATGTGCTATCACTTGTGCTTTTAATCTTTTAATCACTTGTCTTTAATTCTAATGGGGGTAAGATGGATTTTCAAAGTAATTTTGATTTGCATCTCCCTGATGACTAAAGGTGTTCTGGCATCTTGGCCATTCAATATTTGTTGTTGAGAATTCTCTGTTTAGCTCTGTATCCCATTTTTTAATTGGATCATTTTGTTTGTTGGCATTCAAATTCTTGTGTCCTTTATATATTTTAAATATTAGCCCTTTGTCAGATGTAGGGTTGGTGAAGATCTTTCCCCAGTCTATAGGCTGCCATTTTGTTCTATTGAAAGTGTCCTTTGCCTTATAGAGCTTTTCAGTTTCATAAGGTCCCATTTATTAATTGTTGATCTTAGAGCCTGAGCTATTGGTGTTCTGTTCAGGAAATTGTCTCCTGTGTCAACGAGTTCAAGGCTCTTCCCCACTTTTTCTTCCAACAGATTTAGTATGTCTGGTGTTATGTTGAGGTCTTTGATACTCTTGGACTTTATTTTTGTGCAGGGTGATAAATATGGATCTATTTGCATTTTTCTACATGTAGCCATCCAGTTAAACCAGCATCATTTGTAGAAGACGCTATCTTTTTTCCATTGTATGGTTTTGAGTTTTTTGTCAAAAATCAAATGTTTGTAGATGTGTGGGTTTATTTCTGGGTGTTTGATTCAATTCCATTGATCCACCAGTTGGTTTCTATGCCAGTACCATGCAGTTTTTATTACCGTTGTTCTGTGGTATAGTAAATAGCTTGAGATCTCTATAGCTTGAGATCACGGATGGAGATATCTCCAGAAGATCTTTCATCTTTTTTGTTTTAGCTATTTTGGATTTTTTGTTTTTCCATATGAAGTTGAGAAGTGTTCTTTCAAAGTTTGTCAAGAACTGTGTTGGTATTCCCATGGGAGTTGCATTGAATCTACAGACTGCTTTTGGTCGGATGGCCATTTTGTTATGCTAATCCTGCCGATCTACAAGCAGGGGAGATCTTTCCTCCTCAGTTTCTTTCTTTAGAAATTTGAAGTTCTTGATGTTCTACCACACAAGGACTATTGCTCAACTATGTTCTTAGCAGCTTTAAATTGTAATAACCAGAATCTGGAAACAATCTAGATGTCCCTCAACAGAAGAATGGATAAAGAAATTGTGGTACATTTACACAATGGAATACTACTCAGCTATTAAAAACAAAGAAATCATGAAATTTTCAGTCAAATGGATGGAATTAGAAAAGATCATTTTCAGTGAAGTTACCCAGACCCAGAAAGACACACATGGTATGCACTCATTTATAAGTGGATTTTAGCCCTACAGTACAGGACAATCATGTTATAATTCACAGACCTACAGGAGATAAGTACCAAGGAGGATCCAAGTGAGGATGCTTAACTCCCTCCCACTCAGAAGTAGAAATAGAATAGACAGTGGAAATGGTTAAAGAGAGGGAGCATGAAGAGAAATAAGGATTGATATCAGATCTGGGGAGAGTGGGAAGGGAAGACAGAGGGCTTGCAGAGAGAAGAGAAACCTAGGGCAGGGACTTCTTTGTGACAAGCTGGAAACCTATGAAAGAGTAGGTTTCTGGGAAGATATGAGAGTGACTCTAGCTGAGACTCTTAGTAACAGAGATTATGGAGCCGGAAAGGGCTACCCTTAACTAGACACAATTCCTAGTGGAGAGATGGGAACACCAATCCACCCACAAAAACTTTGGCCCAAAATTTACCCTGCCTACAAGATGTACAGGGACAAAAATAGAGCAGAAATTGAGGGAATGTCCAACTAATGCCTGGCCCAGCCTGAGCCCCATGCTATTGGAGACAGCCAACCCCTGACATGATTAATGGTACTCTGCTATGCTTGCAAATGGGAGCCTCTCATAGCTGTCCTCTGAGTTGCTCCACCTGGCAGCTGATGGAGAGAGATGCAGAGACTCACAACCAATCATTGGGTAGAGCACAGGGAGTCTTGTGGAAGAGTGGGAAGAAGGATAGAAGGACCAGAGGGGACAGAAACTCTACAAGAATATCAACAGAGACAACTAATCAGGGCCCAAGGAGGCCTGTGGAGACTGAACACCAACCAAGGACCATACATGGACTAGACCTAGACTCTCATACACAGATGTAGCCAACAGGCAGGTCGGTCCTCATATAGGTTCCCCAGTAAGGGGAATATGGGCTGACTGACATGGATTCTGTTGTCTGCTTTTCAACTAGTTTCCCCTTGCAGGGCTACCTTGCCAGGCCACAGGTGAAGAGGATGCGCTCAGTCCTAATGCAGCTTTGTATGTTGGGGTGGGATGGTGGGTTCCCATACTCTGAGAAGTAGGAGAGAGGGGATGGGGGAAACAGGAAAGGAGGGCGGGAGAGAGAAGAGGGGGCTACAACCAGGATAAAAAATAAATGAATTAAAATTTAAAAAAGAAGCTAATAAAATAAAAAGAAAGGTGAATATGGAAAACAGAATGAAAAATGTTAGAATTGATATTGAAAACACCATTAATATTGAAAAATACCTTCAGAAATTACTTCTTTTATGAAAATAACAAATCTACAGAAAATAAAGGCGAAAAACCCAGAAGTACATGTGATATTATAAATAAGAATAACAATATAACAAATATATTGAGATGGTAAAAATATATAGTAGAAAATTTTAATTGATATAGTTGATATCTAAAGAAATTATGAGTGAGATAGTTAAGGTAGAAAATGTGAATATTGGTATTCTTTGCATGGTGATATGAAGAATTTTTTATTTTGTATTTTGTTGTTGCTCATTGTTTTTATTTTGGATATTTTTAAATTTTACAATAAAAATATAAAACAATTTTACTTCTATTAATGCATATTAATAGTTTATTAAATACTTTAATAGTTCTTAGATTCCCTATTAATTTATATTATAATAAATATGCTTACAGAGTTTCATTATTTTCATTAATAATGTTTTCCAAATATTCTTCATGAACACTGCAACAATGACTATTAAGCTATTGTCTCATCGGGGAAATTTTAAGTTAGGTCTCCACTAGATTCCAGCCACAGGATTTTCCTCCACTGATCACAATGTGGGCTCGCTTACAGCGTGATTTCCAGGTAAAGACCTTGATTTAATAAACATTGTTGCTTTATTAAAATCGAACTTGAAGATCAATAGTCTCATATCTGAGGTAAGCTTCTACAACACCCTTATTTGGGGTTGGAGAGATGGCTCAGTGGTTAAGAGCATTTGCTAATCTTTCAGGTGACTGTGGTTCAGTCCTCAGCACCCACATTGGCTGACTTGCAACCAGTATGCCTGCATTTTTAGGACATCAACTTCTTTGCCTTCCGGCTTCTGAGTGCACCTTCATAGAAGTGTGGACATATACACACAGACATGCACATGTACACAAAAGCTTTTAAAACATACTCAGAATTTCTTATTAAAGTACATAATAGCATTTTATATTTGTCAACCCAGTACAGTGTTTCACAGAAGGCCTGGAGGCATTTTAAACATCAAATAAACAAGAGCAAATATAATAATAATAATAATAATAATAATAATAATAATAGTAATAATAATGCACCCCATTCACCAAAATGACAGCTTAGAGTAAATGAGTTTACTTAAAAATTTTTACTTTAATTTTTTCTTTTATATTTTGAGATTAAAATAGAATTACATTATTTTCCCCTTCCCTTTGTTCACCTTCTAAACTCCCACAGGTAAGTGTGGTTCTGACCATGTGTCAAGAAAACTTCTTTATGCAAGAGACAGAGACCATTACAGAAAACCACACCAATCAAAGTGCACAGTTGCAGAGCTTAGTCCCAACTGACACTTCTACAACACAACTGTACTTGCTTACTTTTGAAGAACCAAAATAAAGCAGAGTACCGCCTTGTCTGGCTTCAGTTGGGAATGTGAGCATGAAACATTTCAAGTGTTTTGCTGGTATCAATATATCCACAAATGTCCTTGTAAGAATCTTAATTATTGGTTTTGGGGTTACAAGTACTTGATTGCCACTGTGAAATCTATAAATGATTGGGCTAGACTTTACTGTGACAATTCTACAACACATGTAGATTTTTAGATTCTTTGTGGCCTTGTCAATTAGCCAATTATAATGCAGGGAGTTCCCCAAGTCGTCTGACTTTTCCTGGGAATCCCAATGAACATTGTTGCCTGTATTATTGCCTTCATTTTCAGGAGTTCATTACTTAAGTCCTTTTATTGACTCTGGCTTCATAAGATTCTTAAATATTTACTTTAAAACAAACAAACAGGCAAGTAAGACAGTGTTTTACATGTCCTTAGAGGTGTGTGGAAGATGGGAAACTAGAGTGTTAATGTTGTGAACATCACTTAGATCAGAGGTCGTGACCCCTTTGCAAACCTCTATCTCCAAAAATATTTACATTACAGCAGCAAACACCATCCTACCCATAAAATCTTCAACCCAAAAATTGTCTTGTCTACAAGAAGTGCAGGGATTAGGATGGAGAAGAAACGGAGGGTACAGCTAACCAATGACTTGCCCCTTTTGAGACCCACCCCCAGGCCAAGCCCTGACACTATTAATGAATGACACTCTGCTGTGCTTGCAGACAGGAGCCTAGCATAACTGTCTTCTGAGAGGCTTCATCCAGCAGCTGATGGAAACAGATGCAGAGACCCACAGCCAAACAACAGGTTTAGCTGAGGGAGTTTTGTGGAAGAGTGGGAGGAAAGATTGAGGACACAAGAAGAAGACCCCCAGCGTGAACTAACCTGTGCCCACAGGAGCTCACAGAGACGGAGCCACCAACCAAAGAGTGTTGAGGGGCTGGACCTAGACTCCTACACACATGTACAGACGTGCAGCCTGGTCATCATGTGGGTCTCCTAACAATGGGGGTAGGGGCTGTCTCTGACTCTGTTGCCTGCTCTTGGATACCTTTTCCCTAGCTGAGCTGCCTTGTTTGACCTCACTGGGAGAGGACACGCTGAGCCTTACTGTGACTTGAGGTGTCAGGATGGGTTGGTCCATCTTGGGGCTTCCCTTTCTCTGAAAAAGACAGAGGGGATATGAGGGAAGGGGAAGTGAGGATGGAACTGGGAGGAGAGGATGGAAGAGGCTGGGATCAGGCTTTTAAAGTGATTGAATAAATAAATTAATTAAAATAACAGTAGAAAAATTATAGTTATGAAGTAGTAATGAAAATAACTTTATGTTTGGGGTCACCACAACGTGAGGAACTGTGTTAAAGGGTCGTAGCATTTAGGAAAACACAAAATTAGGCTGTGTTTGAACAGTTCATTTTGCTAAGGCTGCTCCAAGTTGTAGACCCCATTCTGTGAAATATGGAATTACAATATTGTATTTGGCAAAAATTTTGCTCTTATTTGAAATTATGAAAAGATCCAAATATCTCATTTACATCTATAATTTCTAGTGTTGCTAATTGCACCTGAGTGTGAATTATTTGTGGAGCACAGTGTTTCAGGATTTGCTTAGCATGCTTTGATCTAATTTTGTGCCTATCCATCACTTCCTGTGCCACAAGATTGAAACAAGGTCAAATGTTTCTCTTAAGTTTTTCCATCCCCTAATTCTTTTTAATAGATATAGAATTGTTTTCATTAGTTAGATACAGTGCAGAAAATAAAAGTTATTTCCCCTTAGAGAACAAAGGAGCAGTCTATATTTCTTTTCAGAAAATGATATATGTGTTTATTTAATACACTAAGGCTGCCTCCAGGATAAATGTGTTTAGTGGTGAAATCCATGTTTGCCCTTTATGAAATCACTTTTGGATTTGTTTATAAATGTTCTTTAATTACTAGTCATGAACCATGAATGTTTTAGGAAGGAAAAGACCCGATTATTCTTTTTTTTGGGAAAAAAGCCCTGGGAGATGAAGAATAAATCAAGTAGGCTGCCCTAGGAGAGTCAATTATTGCTGAGAAGTGCTAAGCAAAGCCCTGGAGCAGAGGACAAGTTAGTGTCTTTGCCACAGAACCGAGTGTACTTTTGCATTGGTTTTATATAGCTTTGAGAGGTGAGAAAGTTATTCCTTTCCATCTGAAATATGGAGAGAGAACATGCTAGTATCTAGTAGAAGAGAAAAACAGTTTACATCTTTCCATTGTCACTTAATGTACTCAAATTTAATAATTTTGTAAATTGAACACTGTTAACCTTTTAAAGGCGATTTTATTTAATGTATTGAAATATTTAAAGCTCACATGAATGCTTTTATTTAGAGCAGTTCCCTCCTGAGTGCTTGGTCTGACAAGTTGAAAAGGTTTTTCAGAAGACTGGGAACGGATCTTAATATCAGCTTCCAAGTCTTTCTTGAATCTCTCGAGTGTTGCATACAAAGAATTAGATATCCCTGGATCCCTTTCACAGCCTTGCTTTACTTCACCAGCAGTTGGGAGGGGATCTTGTGAGATGCTGTCAACACTAGCATGACCAATATAACATGGTGGAGCAGGCTTATGACCTTGGTAAACTTCTCTTGGCAGTCCAACCTTCTCAAATATCTGCCAGATTGCAGGTCCACTGACAGTGCCAAAAGTTTTCATTATGTTACCACAGAGCACTGGGTGATGTTCTTTGTATTGGGCTTCAGAACTCCCATTTGGAGTCACACACAGAATGTGAGACCTAGAAGAGGCCTAAGAAATGACCTGATCAGATTGTCACACTTTAAATTTTTTTTTATTACAATTTATTCACTTTGTATCCCAGATGGAGCTCCCTCCCTTGTCCCTTCCCAATCCTGTCCTCCCTCCCTCTTTTTCTCCTATGCCCCTTCCCCAGTCCACTGATAGGGGAAGTCCTCCTCTGTCCATCTGACCCTGGCCTATCAGGTGTTATCAGAACTGGCTGCATTGTCTTCCTCTGTGGCCTGGTAAGGCTGTTCTCCTATCAGGGAGAGGTGATCAAAGAGCCAGCCACTGAGTTCATGTCAGATACAGCCCCTGTCCCCCTTACTAGATAACCCACTTGGACACTGAGCTGCCATGGGCTACATCTGAGCAGGGGTTCTAGGTTATCTCCATGAATGGTCCTTGGTTGGAGTATCAGTCTCAGAAAAGACACCTGCACCCAAATTTTTTGCTTCTGTTGTTCTCCTTGTGGAGCTCCAATTCCCTCCAGGTCTTTCTCTCCCCCTTCTTTCATAAGATTCCCTGCACTCTGCCCAAAGTTAAGCTATGAATCTCAGCATCTGCTTTCATACCCTGCTGAGTAGAGTTTTTCAGAGTCCCTCTGTGGTAGGCTCCTGTCCTGTTTCCTGTTTCCTCCCTCTTCTGTGGTCTATCCCATTTGCATTTCTGAATGAGGATTGAGCATCCTACCCAGGGTCCTCCTTCTTGCTTAGCTTCTTTAGATGTACAGATTTTAGTATGATTATTCTTTATTATATGTCTAATATCAACTTACAAGTGAGTATATACTGTGTGTGTCTTTCTGTTTCTGGGATATCTCACTCAGGATAATTTTTTCTAGTTCCCACCATTTGCCTGCAAATTTCATGACTTCCTTGATTTTAATTGCTGAATAGTACTTTTATGAGGAAGTGGAAGTCTCTTTGGGGAGAGGCACTTGCTTGAAGTCACAACTGTCATTGATGTCTGGGCTTCAGCTCCTTCTGTGGTGACTTTCCTGCTGTGTGAAAGTCATTCAGCTTTGTCAAGTGGACAGGCACAAAAGAAGTGATGAACAGAGGCAAGGGGCAACAGTGAGACATAATCTATTATTTTTTGTCCTTAGTACATACCTTTAAAAGTTCATTGCTCTTTAACATTTTTATTAAGTTTGGTTAAGATTTGTTCTTCAGTGCTTTTCTCTGAGGTTACATTCATACAGTGAACTGGAGAGATACTAAGCATAAAGTCTGAAATTTGTTCAAATGCATACATTCATGCATTGATGACACAAGTCAAGAAAGGCATGGAATGTTAAGCTTAACACAGAAAGCTAACGTGGGCCTTTTGCAATCAGTTCATACCCTTATCCCCAACAGGGACAATTCTGCTTTGATTCCTGTCACTGTTGATTGCTTTTGCCTCTTTCAGGACTGCATGTAAGTGAAATGACATTACTTGGTCTGCTATGGTTGGCTTCTGATTAAAAAAATGTATTTGACATTCCTTGAATCGATGCCGTTTCTAGTTGGCTCACTGGCATCACTGTGTCCTATTCCTAACACTGTTTAGTTGTTTATTTCCAGTTGATAACTACTTTGTGTTAGGAACATTCTTGTTCAGAATTTTTGATTGAATGTGCATATTTTGTTTTTGAGAACATGTGTAGGAGTAGAAACGATGCTACAATGATTGTGTCATTTGACCTTCTTAGATATTGCCATTCAATCTTCCACAATGAGAATTTTGATTATATATATATATATTTTTTTTCAAACTTGATATTAGTCTTAGTTTTAGACATTTCCATTGTTGTGTGGTAAGAGCTCATTGAAGTTTTAGTTTGTATTTCTTCATATGTAATGATGTTGATATCATTTTATATTTGTCTATATGCATATGGTACATATGTGTAACACATGTGTGTTCTTGTCTCTCTGTATCTGTACAAGTGTTCATGAAAGTCTATATTGATATGTTTACTTATTTATGTTTTGGGGATGTATATCTGAATGTGTGTGTGCCTGGATATTCTAATCTATCTATCTATCTTCTATCTATCTATCTATCTATCTATCCATCCATCATCTATCTATCTATCTATCTATCTATCTATCTATCTATCTATCTATCTATCTATCTATCTATCTATCTATCTATTCATGTGAGGATTCCAGAAATCATTCTCAGGGGTTATTCCACAGGAGTTGTCTAGTTTGTCTGGTGAGACAGAGCTCTCACTGGTACCTACAACTTGATGGTTAGGTCAGACTGCGTGGTCAAGGGGTCTCAGATGACCACTGTGTCTGCTTTCCTAGTACTGGGGTTGAAACATACCACCATGCTTGGATATTCACATAGGTGCAGTGTATCAAACCAGGTCCTGTTGCTTGTGTAGCAAACACTTTGTCAACTTTTTATTTCATTATTTTATAGTATTGTACTTTATATTTCAAGGCAGAATTTTAGTAAGTTGTTAAAGAAAGCTTTGAAATTACTCTGTAGTCCAGGCAGACCTTGAACTTCTGATCCTTCTGAGTTCTTGAAATTATAAGCTTGTGCCTACTAGGCTGGGTAGTAGTATGATTTTAATAGCTACACTTTGTGGTTCTTATTCAGTGTTTGTAATTGTGTATTTAACTGTGCTCCAGTAATAGCAGAGAGGAAAGGTGACTTTCTTTTCACAGCTGTGAGAGAAACCTTGTATTACTATACATGTTACTCTCTTCCCATTCCCTTTCTTATGTTGTTTCATACATTATTTTTAGCTTTCTATTTTTCAAGACAGGTTTTCTATGTGAGGCCCTGGCTGTTCTGGAACTCACTCTGTAGACCAGAATGATTTTGAACTCAGAGATCTGCCTGCCTCTACCTCCTGAGTGCTGGGACTAAAGGTGTATGCCACCACTGTCAGGATTTTAATGCATTTCTATTTTCTATAATATGAAAATCAAATTGGGTTATTTTTCATGTATATGGTTGAAACACAAATAAATTTTACATGGAGTTTCTTGTGTCTTTGTAGAAGTTTCTTATATCTAGGAGAAATTCCTTTTTCTTTTAAAGTGCTCTCTGACCACAAAAGTTATCCATATTGATTCTCTGCCCTATATGATCAAATCTTAATAAATAAAATATCCTGTAATCTTTACATACAAGTATTAATAAATTTTCATATACTTGAACTTTTTCTAATACTGTTCAATATAATAAAAACGTTCATGTTATATGACTTGAAATATAAAAAAGTGAAAAGGTTTAATTAAATGTAATCTCATTCACCATTTGGATGTACACACTGTGACCATTTTTTTTAACTCAATAAATATTCGTTCCACAGAATATTTACATTTACTTGGTGGGATTTAGGGAAACAAGTCAATGAAGGGGCTTGAATGGAAGATGGTGATATACAGACACAAAGAATGGAGTCAATGGAGGGCTTGAATGGAAGATGGTGATATACAGACACACAAAGAATGGAGTCAATGAGAAAGGAAACAGTATTATAATTTTCCAGTCAAGAGGCAGTAATGATAGATGAAACTGGACATGGTGTCCTATCTCTGCAATAATCTTGGCACTTGAGAGGCCCTCTGCATGCATGCCCCTCCCCAAGTCCACTGATAGGGGAGGACTTCTTTTCCTTCCTTCTGATCCTAGTCAATTAGGTCTCATCAGCAGTAGCTGTGTTGTCTTCTTCTGTGGCCTGGTAATGCTGCTTCCTTCTCGCGGGGGGGGGGGTAAATAAAGAGCAGGCCAATCAGTTCATGTCAGAGGCAGTCCCTGTTCCTATTACAATGGAACCCACTCGGATACTGAACTGCCATGGACTACATCTGTGCAGGGGTCTTAGGTTATCTCTATGCATAGTCCTTAGTTGGAATATCAGTCTCAGGAATGACCCCTGTGCTCAGATTTTTTTTTTGGTTCTGTTGCTCTCCTTGTGGAGTTCCTGTCCTCTCCAGATCTTATCGAGCTGATTCAGTCTTTATCAGAGAAGTTCCTTACTTCAGCCCATGGTAGCTAACGGAAGATTTATGACTAGTCAAGGAGTCAAGAATAAGTAATGGTGAAGGGCCTGCGTCTATGTGAAACATCTGTATCAACCCTCTCCAACGGGCAGAGAGAATGTAAAAGCCAGAGGATGGGAGCTGTACAGTAAGACATCTGGACATAATACATCCACTGCATTCATAAATGCACAGAAGTTGTGGTTACTTGCAAGACACCAACAAAAGGTTGGGACATGAGCATTTCATGAGGGACAAAGGGGAAGCCTATGGCCGGTCCGCCAGGGTCTATTGGCAGCCAAGGGTGCCTGGTGGGTGTTGTTACCTTCTTCAGTGGTGTGGCCACTGATAAGTTCATATGCCCCAGTAGTTAAGCTTCCACCCATGGTCAGGCACGCAACTCTACTTAAATTCAGTGGTTCACAAAGAGATGGAGGACAGAAAAGTAAGAGAGAAATAATCTGGGAAGAAAAGGATTTCATTGAGAGGTGAGGGGATGAAAGAATGTAATTAAAGTGAATATGTGTATGGAACTGTCAAAGAATAAAAATAAAAAAGTTCCTCATTTGGTGGTAAGATAGAATATGGACAAATGGTTCTCAATCTTCCTAGTGCTGTGACCCTTTAATATAGTTCCCAATGTTATGGTGACCCCCAAATCATAAAATTATTTCTGTTACTACTTCATATTTTTACTAATGTTGTGAACCATAATGCAAATATCTGTGTTTTCTCGTGCTTTTAGACAATGTCTGTAAAAAAGGTCATTTGACCCCAAAGGGGTCATGACCCATAGGTTGTTTGAGAAACACTGCTATGGACAGATACAAAAAAAAAAAAAAAAAAAAAAAAAAAAAAAAAAAAAAAAAAAAAAAAGGAAAAACCATTGAGCTGGGATTAGTGTTTGGACTTGGCAGAAGTATCGTGAATTTCAGCATCACTTCCCAGCTGCATGGTATTAATCACGTTGTACAACTTCACCAACCCTTTCTGAATTCACTTTCCTCATATGCCAAAATGGGGCTGAAGTTCCTGCCCCCAGAAGATTGTAGTGAGAATTTTGAATTAAAATATGTAAGTGTACTCAAGACTTTGGGGTATCTGGAATATTGGATGAGCCAACAGAGCATTGTCAACTTGTTTTTGGTTGTTTTGGTGTTTGGTTATTTTGGTGTTTGGGTTGTAACTGTCCTGTGGTTTGTCATTGAATTTCCCTTCACTATAACTACTGTAGATAAAGCTAAAATGAGTATTTCTGTGTCTAATATTGTAAATTTATTAATGCTGCTCTTCACTTTCCACAAATACGTGTTAGAGGGAGAAAGACAAATAGGATGAATAACCGGTCAAATTCCGGGAGATTTATTCCTGGAATAAACAATACTTTATTTCCTTGCACATTCCAGAATACTGCGTAGGCTCCGACTGTATTAACTAGATGCGAAGTTGAAACTCTAAATTGTTCATCTTCCAACATTTTCAGGCCTGTGATCTATCTTTGGATCAGCTATAATTGCCTGGACAGCTATAATAGCTTCATTAATTTTTGTTTGTATTCTGTGTTCTTTATGCAGAGATGGAAGAAATGCATCTTCTGTGTCAAAATCTAAATGCATCTGCCTAAACTAAAATGCTTCTGATATAAACATCCAGATCTGAAATCCAAATCACAGTAGAAACTTCTGTATGGTTGCTGGGGCAACAAAACTGAAATTTATCCTAAATCATTATATCAGCTTCAAAGGCCAGGACTGTTTATTTATGTTGAAATGTATTTTAAGCTGCACTGTCAACTTTCTTTTTGTAGAATCAGGTGACCCTAAGTGTGTATTTTCCAGTAATATTTTCTTGAACAGAGCCTAAAGTTATTTTTTCCTTACTGGTCTGTCATCTCAAAAGTACAGTTAGCTGCTTGAAAATGGCCTTTCCATTCCAGAATTGAAAAGTCACTGCTTCATATGTCTTTTAAGTTGTCCCTCTCTCCCACAAAAGGGATCTGATCCTTTGGTCTTAACACAGTGTCTCGTTTAAATGTTATTGTTGCTGTTGAATCCTAACAAATTTTTGACATATATGAAATGTTTCACGATATTGTATAGTGTCTTTATGTTAAGCTATACTCATCTGCTTTCTACGCCTTCACTTCAGGTGTGTGTGTGTGTTTGTGTGTGTGTGTGTGTGTGTGTGTGTGTGTGTGTGTTATTTTGGTGGAGGAAACTGTTTTATTAAAGTACAGACCTCAGAAAACGAAGTAGAGACTATCTGCCTTACAGAAATGCACCCCATATTTTCAAAAGAAGAGTCTCAGGGTGTTACTCCATCAGCAATGACTGATAGATTCCAGTGCTTGGAGGAGTTCTCTGTTCTCCCACATGTTCTTTGAAACACTTCTATTTCCTGAGCCAAATCTGTATCTTCTAATTTTCCATGTTGTTCTCTGTACACATTGCATTTTTAAAATGGTGACAATGATAATAACATAGTAGTTGGCAATTAAGTTTCATTTCTGATGCCTCCCTGGATACTTATTAACATTATGTTCTTTAAAACTTCATGCTATAAGAACCATTCTTATCTCCAAGTGGAATAAAAAAGCAAACATATAGTTAATTTAAGAAGCTTGAAAAAAAAAAAAAAGCTTGATCCAGCTTACTTATTTAGTGAATTACAGAAGCCAGACTGGACTCCAGGTTCAAATCTCTAACTAATCATCTTACTGTGTTTTGCATACATATACTATAGTAACAGAACATTACAGTGTCTACTTGTAACCTGCAAAAGCTTAAAATTTCCTATAGAGGTTCATGAACCCTTTCAAATAGTTTCATATCTATTAAACTAAGTAATAATATATTTTAAGGACTTCTTCTAATTTCATTTTGTTGCTGAAATAAAAGACCTTGACAAAAAGCAGCATATGGAAGAAGGGGGTTTATTTTAGCTTACAATTCCAGCGTATGCGCCTTTATTGCGGAGGAGTCAAGGCAGAAACGTCAGCCAGCCACATCAATACACAGTCAATACCAGCGAGGATTGAGCGTACACGTGCTCAGTCGCTTGCTTGTGCTCAGCTGAATTTCTCCACTCATCCAGTTCAGGACCCCTTGCCTAGGGAACGGTCCTGTACTCACTGGGCTGGGTCTTCCTGTATCAGGTGAGACATCCTTCCATAGACATGCCCACAGGCCAAGCCAGTGCAAAGAAGCCTTCACCGAGACTTCCCAGGTTGTGTAAAGTTGACAGTACAAACACAGGGCGTTGGTCTCTTCACTTTTGATATTGGGGAGCTTTTCAAAATTATTGTAAGCTTGAAGGTTGGGGGCTTGTTGTATTTTGGATTTCAAACATACTCCCCACGTTTCAGTGTTTCCTCACAGCTTTATGACCAGTCTTTGGGACCTGAGTGGAAATAATGTAGGTCACTGTGTGTCCCCACGTGAAAGAGTTCCTGGAACTTGGATGCAGTCTCGGTTCTTTTCTGCTTCCTGGCTATCATGAGATGAGCAATTTCTTCTTCTCCATGCTCCTCTCTAGAGCTTGCTGCCTCAACAGCAGGATCAAACAACTCTAGACTGAAATCCCTGAAACCTGAACCAGGGCAAATCTTTCCTCCTTCAAGTTGTTTATATAAGGTATTTTGTCCAGTTATAGAACCCTAACACAGGGTTAAAAATAGATACATACAAATACATAACATATTACAGTATGTAAGTATATAATATTAATAAGTAACATTATAGTACTATACATATAATATGTATTGATAGGGTAATATTATATGTAACATATATTACAGTATCTTTTAATCCTGGCTTAGCAAAACTGAGCACATATCAATTTTCAAATTAGAATGATTCATATTTTATTAACATGTAAACTAGTTCCTAATGTGTAATATTAGTTTTAAAAAACCAAACATTTGGTATTCTATAAATATGTTTATTAATTGACTATTTTTAGTATTGTAGCAAAACTATAAAATCTGTTCCTTGAGAACAGTAATTTTGGCTCATTATGTGTTACTTACACTTAAAGCTTTTCCATACACTTGTTAATATTTTCATTGTTCACTTTGCAGATGGTGTTACCATTACAGTGTTCTCTTTATAGACCATTGTAATTTAGGATCTGTCAGAAACTTACTGAAGAAATCCCCTTGTTTAAAGCATTTATAATCCTCAGGTTAACTGTGTCCCATTTTTTTGAGGCACAGAAGGAGATTATAGAAATTTATTTTGCCATAAACTTGTGATAGTTTAAAGATGCGCTTATGGCCTTTCTTTCCAAGTTATTAGAAATTATTTTTGTTATTATTTTAAATCAGTGTCAAGATTATCATTTAGATATCAAAATTATTTTAGACTTATTTTTAAAACATTCTTTAATTTTCATATCAGAATAAACTATACTTACTCTTCTTTTTTTTTTTTAACTGAAAATCCATACAATATATTCTGATCATGGATTCCCCTCCTTCTCTTCCCAGATGATCTCCATCTCTTACTCATCCAACTCAATGCCTTCTTTCTTTTTCTTTAGAAAACAAATATGAAAATGCAAAAAATAAGCAATCCAGTAAAAAAAAATAATAACACAAGAAACATACACAGACAGACACACAAAGCAAAACCTATAAAGACACAAAATAAAAAAAAAACCTGTAATATACAAGCAAAATAAAAAAGAATGTCTAAACCCAACCTGGTCTACACAGAGAGGTCCAGGACAAGCAGAATTTGTTACACAGAGAACCAGAATTTGGTCTTGAAAAACCCAAAATAAATAAAATAATGTTTAAACAGAGCAATGTGAAATAAGAAGTCTACAAAAACAAAACAAAACAAAACAAAAAACAAACAAACAAACAAAAAACACCATTGAGTTCATTTTGTGTTGTCACGGGGCTTGTGCTTAAGTGTGGTTTATATACTGGCCGAGTTAAGGAACCTGACGTTTTCTTTGCAAGTAGCTGTCAGTTAGGTACAGCTGCGTGGTCAGAGACAAGAACCTGTGTTCGTTTTCAGCCTCAGGGCTGGGACCCTGGGTGGCCCTGGGTGTGCTGCCACAGTCCCTGTATCAGTCCTGTTGTGTCCGGAAGACCCTGCTTCCCTGGTGTGCTCTATCCCTCTGGCTCTCAAAATCTCCCCCTCTTCCTCTGCATAGCACCCTGAGCCCTAAGGGGAGGGGTTTGCTGAAGACACATGCAGAGGACTGTATCTTCGCTCTTAAAGTTAACAAACACTACAACAGTAGACTAAACTAATTATGAAATATTATACATGTAATTCTGACAAGTTTCTCTAAAATTAGCTCCTTGCATCAATCATTTGGTTATTTGGATTCAACAAGTTTTTATTTAAATCATTTAATTTTCTCCAAATATGAAGAGCAAAGTTAAGGCGTTTCAGTGCAATTAAGGGGTCCTTTATGAAGTCTTTTTGTTGTATTATTGAAATCAAGTGTGTCAAGGATTTCTTCACTTTGCAATGACACTAAATTTATGTGAGTGTAATCAATGTTAAAAGACATAGAATACATTGTTTAAACAATTGTTTAAACACCGTTTTCCCTTACATAAAATGAAAGCAAGTTTCAGACAAAAAATGCAGTATTTACACATTTCTTAAGCTGATAGTTATTAGTAAGCAGGCATAGTTTAACCCATACTATGAACCTGGCCAAGTTCATGCTTTCTATTCTTTTTTGAGTTCTACCATCTTTATGAGCACCCACCATCTGGTCTATCTCTTGCTAGCAACATTTTAGAAAGGTTCTATCTTGAGGGTAACTATTGGATTATAGAAATCCTAGTAAACTAATGGGTGTATACTAGGGCACTGTAGGGATTAAACCCAAAGCAACCTTTCAATAGGGAGATTCTCCAGTTCTGACCATGAAATCACAGTTTAAGCTAATGCATTTTACATGAAAAAATTTTTTCTTAAAATGGGTAAAAGCCAATACCTAATATAGCTGCTAATTTTACCACTAGAAAGAAATGGTGTGTTAATAGTCTGTTCCTATTAATTTTCTCTTTTAATTACATCCTGTACAACGAATGTGCTTTCTTCACTCTGTGTTCCTGTCATAAAATATTATGCTCCTGCATACTGAGAACAATGTAAGAAATCAGTCATAAACCAAAAATCTCTCAAACTGAAGCAAAACAAGCCTTTTTTCTTAATCAGTTGATTATTTGGGTATTTGTTACAGTGACAGGAAACTGACCAATGTAGGTGCACAGTATTATTAGGGAATAGGAAGGAAAAAGAATGGAAATGGATTGAATAGGCAGAGCTGTCAGCTATAATGTGGATATGAAATCCAAGTGAGAAGCTTCAGAAAAATGTAAGTTCTAGTATGTCAGTTTTTCATTGGGTAGAAATAGTGGGACAAGTGGATAATAATTTAGTCATTGGCTAAGGGTTATTCTGAGGTAGTGTGTCTTCATTTACCATGATCTTGCTCAGTAGCTGACCAGGGATATCTGTCATTGACTTACCTTGGCCTTCACTGGCAGATGTAATTTAGTCGCACTCATCACAGCTGTGAAGCCATTTCTTATTAAAGGTTCTGACGCTGCACCACCATGCTTGCTGCAGCGTCGGCACTAAGCCAACTCCATTACTCTTTGGAAAGCAGCTTTTCTAGGACCACTTTTTTCTCCCTTCCTCTTCCACACTTCACTTTTTATTTTCAGTGTTAAGGCACAAACTTACGGCCTGACGAATTCTAGGTGAGTACTCTACCACTGAGGTATCAGTTCTCCAGCGCCTTTTCACTGAAAGTAAACTTATGAAAGATTAGAGGTAGATTGACTAGTACAATGGGCAGGAAAAGGAAATGTATACTAGCTCTAAGTCAGCATTTCCCAAAGAATGAACCACTGATCCTTTTGAGACAGAAGAGAGCAAGTGAGGTTACTCTGACATCAAGTGGCTTGTAGAATTCCTCAAGGAATTCTGGTCTACCAAAGACATCCATTGCTCTCTGTAGCTAGATAGTTCTGTTTCAGAGGTGCCAAGAATTAGATCATCCTTTCTAAATCGGAGTCATTGTTATTGGGCCTGTGCACAGGCTAGCCCTTGCTGTCAGTAAATTCATGGTAGTCATCCTGCCTCGGCCTCTTGAGTGCTAGGATTACAGCCAAAGAGTCCTCTCTCACCCATCATTATGCACTGAAACAGAAGCATGCACTGAAACAGAAGCACTGTGGAACCCTTGATGATGGTATCAAGTCTACACTAGCTGATCCTGAAGGTTACTTGTGCCCTCATGATCCACTTCTGCTGAGTCTTCAATATAGGATTTTCATATTAAATTGGGTTATTCTAGAACTGCCTGACTTTATGACTTGATTGGTCCAATAGGAGAGTCCCAGATGTGTGGTCTCTAGGTGTCCATCATCACCAGAGCCCAGTAGCATGCCAGAGGCTGTTTTTCTAACACTGTGTAACTCTCTTCTCCAGATGTCATGGCTTTACTCCAAAACTCCAGGAGCTTGGGTTTGATTCTCTCATTGGGGCTTGCCATAAAAGCCATACCACACCCATTTTCTGCTACCGATGCTTCTCACATTGTAGGAGCAGCAAGATGTCACCCTCCAAGGGCAGTTCCTCCAACCCTTTGCAGACAACGTTCTTGCTGCAGACTCCATAAAACGCTAGTAGCTACAGAGGAGATCCATGTATGAATTAGATTACTATTTTTAAAATTGGAGTGTATTACCTATAGTACTTTGAGAGGCAGTTCAGGGTTTGCGCTGTTCTTCGTAGCAGGGAATGTGGGATGGAGTCGTATTGTCTTTTTTCTTTATAAAATAGCATATTGTCATTTCTTTTAAAGTGACCACTTAAAGTTTCACTGAAATAGAAGGCGCGGAAATCTTCCTAAGATTTGTCCCTGCCATTTGGATGACGTCATCAAGGCCTTAAATAAATTGATGGACATTTACTTGCATTGATTGGTTCACATGATGCTGCCAACATAACAGATCAATTACGTGTTACTTGATACTCTTATGACTTGCAGATCTCTGGATAGAATTATGATAAAGGAAAAGATAGTTCAAATGTATATAAAATTCTTATATACACGTGCAGAATAGTTCAACTATTTTTCTTTATTTTGATAGAAAGAGTGCATTCATTTTATCAAGAAGCAAAGGCTATGTATCTGAACTCATGTTAATCTGTGGGAGAAATTATGCCATGTCTGTTTTTTAAGTAAGATAAAGACTAACATCTACTCGATGGAACCTGTGATAGAACATACTCATCCTCTTTCTCTCATGTTCTTCTATTTTCTGCAGGGTCTAGTAAGTAAAGTTATTACTCGGCATTCATTAGAACTTTCGAGCTTAGCACAAATTTCTCCTCATTAAGCTGAAGTGTATTAGTACAAGCTTTTAAAGGCTGTCTCTTGGATTCTGTACTCGAACGATAAGAGCTTAATGGGTCCTTTGTGTCATTAGCAACTCTATATTTTGGATTGGCCTTGGTGTCAGTTGTCACATTTTGGGACTTGTGGGAAGCATGCTGCGAGACAGAGTCAGAAATGGAAATATAATCCTGGGGAGTAACACCCATGAAGAGAAAAGGAGGAGAGCAATATTAGCCAAGGATATCAGGATAAATGCTCACCAGTGTCTGACAGTTTAAGGTTTAAAAATTTATTGAGTATAATTTTCCTGGCTTTGAAAAGCCATGTGTGTGTTTGTGAGTGTGCATGTGTGTGTGTGTGTGTGTGCTTTTGCAGCCATTTTTGAAAGTTACTGTCTTTCAAAATGTCATAAAGATTTGCACCAATGTTTTATTCCATTATTTTCTAATGTTGGCTCATATACAATATATAATTTTTTTCTTTTAATTAATTAATTAATTAATGAACTTTACATTCTGATTGGAGCTTCCCTCCCTCCTCTCCTTCCCGTCCCTCCCTCCTACCTACCCTCCCTCTCTCTCCCCCTTCCTTTCTCCCACAAATACCGACCTGCCTTGGCATATCAAATGTGGTAGGACTAGGCACACTTCTTCTGTTGAAGCTACCCGAGGCTGCCCAGTTAGGGGGAAGTGATGCAAAGGCAGGCGACAGGGTCATAGGCAGCCCTTGATTCTGCTGCACTTACAGACAGGAAAGATTGTGCATGGAAGGTTTTGTGGCTGGGTTGTGGTCCCCATCCCTCCATCGGAATTCTTGCCTGGCTGTAGGAGGTGACCGTTTAATGTTTCATATCTCTGTTACTAGGAGTCTTAGCTAGGGCCATCCTCATAGACTCCTGGAGTTTCCACTGTCTAGATGTCTCACTTGTCCCAGAGACGCCCTTCCAACACACTGATTCCGGTTCTCTCTTCGTCTTCATTCCCACATTTGATCCCTCCTGTTCCCTCCCCAACCCCTCTCACACCCACTCCCTTCTCTCTATCCTCCCCACATGTCTATTTCTCCTTCTCAGTGAAATTCAAGTGTCCTCCCTTGGACCTTACTTGCTACTTAGCTTCTTTGTGTCTGTGGATCGTAGCATGGCTATCCTGTACTTTGTAGCTAAAATCCACTTATAAGTGAGTACATACTACATGTGTCTGTCTGGGTCTGGGTTACCTCACTCAGGATGATCTGTTTTATAGTTCCGTCATTTGCCTGCAGATTTCATGATGTCATTGTTTTCAGTAGCTGAGCAGTATTCCATTGTGTAAATGTGCCATATTTTCTTTATCCATTCCTCAGTTGAGGGATACCTAGCTGGAGGGTTTGCTCAGCTGTTAAAGGCTAGGCTCATAACCAAAACCCAAATACATATATAAACTTTTAAAAAGATATATTTTTTAGTGTGTGTGTGTTTGTGTGTGTATGTGTGTGTCTGTGCACATGAGTTCAGGGCCTGCAGATGCCAGAAGAGGGCATTGCCTTAGAGCTGGAGTTACATCAGCTGTAAGAGTTGAGAACTGAACTTAGTGCCTCTATTTCTTTAGCCCAAACAGGTTCCGCTGTTGTTGCTGCTCTTGTTCCTTTATTTTGCTTATTTGAGTCAAGATCTTACCATATAGCACAGGGTATATGTGAACTTGTAACCCTGAACTTGTAACCCCAGCTTCAGCCTTCTGAGTGCTGATATTATAGGGACACACAACCAGGCATCACTAAATACAGAATGTATTTTACATTAATTTTTACAAGTGATTTGAAGTAAGAATACAATTCTGTATTCGTGTGTGTGTGCAGCATTACAATTATCGATTGATGAAAAGACTGTTCTGCTAAAGAATAGTTATAGTAGAATTCAGAAGTCAAGTGCCTAGAACTCTCTTTTCAATGGAAAACTGGAGATGAAACCCAGGGCCTTGTAACAGTTGTGGCCCCCCTCCATCGTCTCCTTCCAATCCCACCCTCCTTTCCTCTTCTCCCTCTATGTTCCTCCCCTAGTCCACTGACTGATAGGGGAGTCCTCCTCCCCTTCCATCTGACCCTAGCCTATCATATCTCATCAGGACTGGTTGTATTTTCTTCTACTGTGGCCTGGCAAGACTGCACAGCCCCCAGGGTGAGGTGATCAGAAAGCCAGCCACTGAGTTCATGCCAGAGAAAGTCCCAGCTCCCCTTGCTAGAAACCCCACTTGGAGACTGAGTTTATTGGCTACATCTGAGCTGGACTTTTAGGTCCTCTCCATGCATTGTCCTTGGTTGTGGTATCATTCTCTCCAGGGCCTCCAAGGCTTTTTCTATGGCTCTGTTGGTCTCCTTTTGGAGGTACTGTCCATTCCAGGTCTTTCTATTTCCCCCTTCCTTCATAAGATTCTCTGCCCTCTGCCCAAAGTTTGGATATAAAGTCTCAGCTTCTGCTTTGATATCTTGATCAATACAGAGGTTGTCTCTGGTAGGCTACTGTCCTGTTCCCTGTCTTCTCCTACTTCCGATGTTTATGGGGTTTGTCCTTCTGAATGAAGATTGAGTATCTTCCCTAGGGTCTTCCTTGTTGTTTAGCTTCTTTAGCATTATAAATTTTAGTATGTTTATTATATATTATATGGCTTATATTCACTTATGAGTGAGTATATACCATTTATGTCTTTCTGCTTCTGAGTTACCTCACTTGGGATGATCTTTTCTATTTCTCACCAATTGCTTGCAAATTTCATGATTTCCTTGTTTTTAATTCCTGAGAAGTATTCCATTGTGTAAATGTACCACAATTTCTGTATCCATTCCTCAACTGAGGAACATCTTGGTTGTTTCCAGCTTCTGGTTGTTACGAATAGAGCTGCTATGAGCATGGTTGAGCAAATGTCCTTGTTGCATAGTTGAGCATATTTTGGATATATGCTTAGGAGTGGTATAGCTGGATCTTGAGGTAGCACTATTCCTAATTGCATTACTGGTGGAAATGTAACCTTGTACAACCACTTTGGAAATGAATCTGGTGCTTTCTCAGAAAATTAGGAATAGTCCTACTGTTCTTTAGAGCTAAAAGCAAGGCAGTTACTCTAAGGTCAGTGAAAGAATTGTCCTGCAGTAGGCTTTACTTTAATTACTTAAAGATTGAATTTAATTGAAGAAACCTAAAACTTATACTCTGAAAATGTGTGTTCTATTAGTCTACTGTTAATTTTTATTAGACTCTTGCTTCACCCTCAACAATATTGTGCAGTTTGGAGAATTAAAATTTTGTACTTATTTTGTCAAATTCATTAGCTAAATCCTTTTGATGCTATTATGAATGGGGCTGCTTTCCAATTATTATTATTATTATTATTATTATTATTATTTTGATGGCTCAGTTTTCATTGTTCAGAATGAATTTTTCATTGTTCAGAGTGTATTTTTTCACTCTAGCAATGTATGCCATTTGGTTGGGATGTTACTATTTAATATCATTTTCTCATGTCATGACATCCTGTTTTTATAGACCCCTTTCTTGTCAATTATATTACATTTTATGTGTCAAACACCAGATAGCATGATTATGTGACTTTTTAAAAGTACAATTTCTTTTAAAACTACTTAAGACAATAGAATGACAGAAATATGAATAGTTTTACAAATAATTATATGCTCTATACTGTCTTTTCCCTCACTATGTGGTTATGATTTTTTTCTTGCATATCTTATAACTTTCTTAAAAGATACATATTTATATAATATAGCAGTTACGCAGCTTTCTATCCTGTTTTTCCTAATGCTACCTATTGCTTTTTTTCTGAGTAGGTTGTTGGTTAAACTCTGTTGGTGAATATATTTTGCAACAGTATGAACTTTCATCATATATACATATATATAATGATATACATTTTACATATGGTTATATACAGATATATGCATACACACACGTGTGTAGGAACATTATATGTGTGTATGTATGTGTTCCTAAATACATAAATGTAACCTGCTCGGTCTGTATAACATTTTCAGAGTTGACTGTATTAAAAGCTTTTATTCTTTGTTAGACAGCACAAACTGAGTTGAAACTGTCTACTTAGCCCAGGCTGGCTCCTGCTTCCCAAGAGCTGAGGTCACAGCATGAACTACGCACTACTGGCTCCAGGGAATATTTTTATGCTGCCTTTATTTTTGAAAGATAGACTATCTGATATTCTTTGTTGGCAGTTCTGTTTTAACGGGGAATCTGTTATTCCTTTATCTTTGGGCCTCTGAACTTTCTGCTGAGCATTCAGAGTTTAGTTTTTACTGGAGAACCTTTGTAAATACAAACTGTATTTTCCTTGCTTTTAATGTTTTCTCCTGTCTGGGGTGTGATGTTTTTATTATGATGAACCTCATGTGGGCCTTATCGCATCTATCTGAAATTCTCTTGAGCTTCTTGGATAGGTAGAATATCATTCTTGTCCAACCTGTACAGCTTTCTGATGCTATTTTCTTGAATTATACTATCTATTCTAGCCTGTTTCTCCTCTCCTGCTCTTCTCCTTATGCCTGTAATGGCTCACTTATTGCTATTCCACATTTCTTGTAGATCTGCTCATTTTTAATCATTTTTTCCCCTAGTCTTTAAACTGTGTAACCTCTGGAAACCGATTTTCAATTTCATAGATCCTTTCTTTAAGATTGATTCTGTTAGTAATCTCCTCAAATGGATTTTTCAGTTTTGTTACTAGGAATTTTAACTAAATAACTGCCATTCAGTTATTCTTAAGATTTCTCTTGATTGGTGTTCTGTAATTTTGTGGCCCCTGCTCTTATTTAATGACTTTTCATTCTTTTGTTATTTATTTGTTTGCGCTGCTGAGTGTGTGTAGATGGGTACATGCCATGGCATACATGGAGCCGTCAGAGGACAGCATGTGGTAGCTATATTTCTCTCTGTTGGCCAAATAGATCCAAGGAATTACACTCAGGCTTGGCAGAAAATGCTTTTACCTGCTGAACGATCTACCTGTTCCTATTTTATTATCTTACCTCAATCCTTTGATTAATTTATAATCTTACTGCGTTTATAGGTATTTGGTTGTATGGTTCTTTTTACTGTCATAGGAGCGTGTCTCCTAATTTTTGTTGAACACTAGATCTTTCAGGCAACAAAATGTATTAGCTCTGCACAGATTCCCATCCCTCCCTCCGATGCTTCCCATCCTTATTACTTACTTATGTAGTTATTCAGCTAAACTTAAGTCAGTGATTCTTTTTTTTTTTAAGAAAGAATTTTTATTTTTTTTTTATTTTTATTTTTTGCTCCATTCTCATTCTTTTTTTTTTTCTTTTTAGTTACATTTTGTTAACTCTGTGTCCCAGCTGTATCCCGCTCCCTCATTCCCTCCCCAACCCCACACTCCCTCCCTGGTCTCCTCCCTGTCCCTTTCCAAGTCCACTGATAGGGGAGGACCTCCTCCCCTTTCATCTGACCCTGTTTTATCAGGTATCTTCAGGGCTGGAAATCTACACACCTAAAGAAGATAATCAAGAAAGTGGACACAGGCGAAGGTGATTAATCCTCATTTAGAAAGACAAATGGGATGTGCATTGAACTTATGACAGGAGTCTACCACAAAAGGCATCTGAAAGATTCTACCTAGCAGTGTTTCAAAGCAGACACTAAGACTCATAACCAAACCCTCGGCAGAGTGCAGGGAATCATATGAAAGAAGGGAAGTTAGTATGATATGGAAAGGATAGGAGCTCTACAAGGACCAAATATATCTGGGCACAGGGTCTTTTCTGAGACTGACACTCAACCAAGGACCATCTATGGATATAACCTAGAACTTCTGCTCGGATGTGGCCCGTGGTAGCTCAGTAACCAAGTAGTTTTCCAAAGTAAGGGGAACACGGACTATTTCTAACAGGATCTCAAGGGCAGGCTGTTTGACACCCCCCCCCCGGGGAGGGGCAGTCTGTTAGGCCACAGAGTAAGTCAGTGATTCTTTAAGTCTGTGTGTGAAGGCGCTTTTGTTTTCCAGTATGTCCTTAGGCATGTTGCTTGGAAAACAGTAGTTCTCTCTCTCTCTAATATGTTAAGAAATAAGTTATAACAGAGTCTGCATTTGTTAAATATGGATCCCTCCACAGAATTAACTTTAGAGGATGCATAATTGATTTTCCCCTCTGGTACTAGGAAAGATAGAAGTTGTCTTTATATGGTTCTTCCCTGTAATCAAGTTCATCTATGGTTTATTTTTATGCTTCCTAAAAGTCAAATTTAGAGTTTCACCACCAAAATATCCATTTTTATTTTATTAATTTTTTAATGGAGCAGTCCAAATCTGAGTGTTTAGTCATCTTTCTGAATAATGTCAAGCTCCTGAGGAGATGCCTTAACCTTCTGTATCTTATGTTTGGAAAACTTCAAATCGACTTGCTATGGATGTACGGATGAAGGAGAACCGGGGCTCCCGGCAAAACACCTGTATGTATAGGCAGAGCCTGGGGAAGAGGTTTAACTTTGGTCTTTGTGGATCACCTGATGTAGAGCCTTTGTCAAGACTAATCTGGTGCCACCTGCTTGCAGTGGCTAAGGGGGCTGCTGCCTTATCATACGTTACATATGAGTAGACTCTACCCCATCCGTGGGTCCTGAGTGGAAGAATAGTTTCTACAGTTTATGTCCTCATTTGCTTGTTCTACAGCTTCTTCTGCCAGAGTTTCAGAAACAGATAGATGAGAAATTTTGGTGGTTTGACTCTCCCCTTTCACCAGGAAGTGAAGAGTGAAGGAAACCTCATAGTCTTGGCAACACTTACCTTGACGTGTCTTGTATCTGACTGAGGTGAGGGAGGAGGAATAGCATCTAAGTCAGGATTCAGCTGTGTAGATTTTCCCTGTTATCACGGGGGTTTGTTAGATTTTCTGCACTAAATGTTTTCTTCTTACCGAATATTCTTCATGCAATCACCACTAAAGCTCATCTCTAGAGGGTTGTTGTTTTCCTCCTATTGGGGCCGTTGAGTAACTGACCACTGTTACTGAAGCATGCCTTCCTGACAATTTTTCATCTATCTATCTGTCTGTCTGTCTATTGTCTGTCTATCTATCTATCTATCTATCTATCTATCTGTCTGTCTGTCTGTCTGTCTGTCTGTCTGTCTGTCTATCTATCTATCTGCCTATCTATCGTCCGCTGCAGCCCCTCCCTCATCTCCTCCTAATCCCACTCTCCCTCCCTTTTCTCCACTTATGCTGTTTCCCTAGTCCACTGATAGGGGATGAACTCCTCCCCTTTTATCTGACCCTAGCCTATCAGGTCTCATCAGGGCTGGCTGCATCATCTTCATCTGTGGCCTGGCAAGGCTGTACCCACCAGGGGGAGGTGATTAAAGAGTCAGTCACTGAGTTCATGTCAGAGACAGTCCCTGTTCCCCTTACTAAGGGAACCCACTTGGACACTGAGCTGCCATGGGCTCATCTGAGCAGGGTTTTAGGTTATCTCCATAAGTGGTCCTCAGTTGGAGTATTGGTTTCTGCAGGACCCACTGAGCCAGGTTTTTTGTTGTTCTCCTTGAAAGTTTCTTTTATGTAGCCACTTGTTGCTGCCCAGATGTGAATGTCCCCAAAAGCCAGTGTGTTGAAGACTAGGCCCAAGGCTGTGATGCTATTAGGATGTGATGAAGCCTTAGGAGGTGGACAGAGAGGGAATTTCAAGTCCCAGGGGCTTCATTTTCTAAAATTCCTTTCTTGAATATGAGGCAAGTTGGCCTTCTCTGTTTATACCTTCCGTCAGGAGGTACTGGCCCATCCCAGTCCCCAAAACGACAGAGCCAACCAACTGTACAAGCAGAAGCCCAAGCCCAGCTTTCATCCGCTTAAGTTAATTGCCTTAGATATTTGTTTCAGTAATGGAAAGCTAACACTTATGCTTTACATCTTCCATTGTTACTATATATATATGGTTTGCATTTTCTTAGAGACTAAGGGGATAATCAGCAATTGAGTAAAATAACATTTTCTGGTGGCTAAGTGTTGTGAATGTGAGCTAGGCAGGTTAGCAAATGGTTAGAACCATAGCAGCTAGAGGTCAAGGCAGGGTTAGGAGAAGTTCAAAGTAATCTGTGAATATTCAGTGAGTTTTGGGCCAGGCTTAAGGGAATCCCATCGCAAACAACAAACGTTGAAGGTCTCCAGTAACCTGGTTAATAATGTTTTGATGTAATAGTAGATATGCTTGGGTATTAAAACCTGGATATTTTGGGTCATTTGAAAAAATATATTTTTTCAACTTTTTTTTCTTCTTTATGAGTTTCACATCACACACCCCAGTCCCACTGATCTCATCCCCTCATATCTGCTCTCTGCTCTTGGAACCCCAAATCAATAAAAAAAAAAAAAATCTAAGCAAAACAAAGCAAAGCATAGTTTTGTATATACTTCCTAAGATGTTTAAGATTCAGAAACACGACTCAAGAAACTTTAAGTTATTTCTCTACTGTTAATAATATCTAATTTAGCAGCCAATTTATGATGTTATTATATGATTAAATTTATTTACAATAACTATAGTGAAAATTCTATTTCCAATACAAATTTTGTTATTATGTTATATATTATATAATTCACTTTTACTTTTCACCCAAACCAGAAAGTTATGGGAAGTAATAAGAAAATATTCCTAAAACAGGCCTGAGCCCTAAGCGCACATATACATAAAAATGCCATGGTTTATGAAAAGGGAAAATTTAGTCAATTTGCTTCTGTTGGATCTCAACAAAACACTTTGTTCCCATCGATGCATAGGCACAGAGTTTCATTTAAAATGTATTTGAATGTACTTTGGCTACAACTCACTAAAAAGGCAAAATTTAAACCATATGTTAATGAATAAGAATGAAGATCACAGGGAGGTCACTGTTCACAAATGAAAATTTGAGACCATATTTACTTCTCTTTATTTGTTTGCTAAGCAGGTCACATGACTCCAAATTTGTTCTAATTGCTTCATGTATTTTGCTAAGAAAGACGACTCAGGAAAAATAATGCTACACCACATGCTGAATGTGATGTTTTGTTTGAGTTTTTTGTCTCTTATGGGGACAGCTGAATTACTCCTTATTAGGGTTATGATTACATACATAATAATTATAAATTTTAAATAGCTGAGAGCTATCTGTATTATTTGAGCCTCAGTTTTCTCATCACTGATGTTTTCGTACAGGGCAAGTTTAATTTGTGAAAATATGTGAAACAGGACAGTTTTTGGTAGTTGAGAGGAACTAAATAACTTAATATCTCTTCTTTTCCATTTAACTAAACCCAAAAAGTTGTTTGTAAAATAAATATTGTTTGTTTAAAATAACTCCAGAGATTTTTTTTCCACACCAGAATTTCCATGGTCGTAGCTGAACATGGTGGCATACACCTGCATTCGCAGCTACTTGGAAGGGTAAAGATTATTGCTCTCAGCAAGTCAAGTACCAACTAGCATAGTGAGACACCACCTAAAATGCTGAAAGTGTAACCAGACAACAGCTTTCAAAGTTTAGTAAATTCCATTTTTGACAAATACAATGATTGTATACATATTTCTGATTTAATATCAGTATACGATAATATTAATATTGTCTTCTTCTAGAAAGTTGGGGAAGATATTACCAGATGTGTGTCAAGATAAAGAATTTTCATTCATATGCATTTCTTGCATGAATACTAACTGAATACTTTGTATGTAGTATGTTAAACACATAGTCATGGAAAAGTAAATATGGCCTACCTTAGGTTCAATCACTTTGGAAATCAATTTGGCACTTTTTCAGAAAATCCAGCTATACCACTCCTGAGCATATATCCAAAAGATGCAACAATACAACAAGGACATTTACTTAACTATGTTCATAGCAGCTTTACTCATAATAGCCAGAATCTGGAAACAACCTAGATGTCCCTCAACAGAAGAATGGATACAGAAATTGTGGTACATTTCCATAATGGAATACTACTCAGCTAATAAAAACAAGAAAGACACATAGGTAATGCACTCACTTATAAATGGACATTAACCATATAATATAGGATAAACATACTAAAATCTATAGTCCTAAAGAAGCTAAACAACAAGAAGAACCCTACGGAAGATGTTTAATCTTCATTCAGAAAGGCAAACAGGATAGACATCAAAATAGAAAAAAGCAGGGAACAGGGCAGGAGCCTACAACGGAGGGCCTCTGAAAGACTCTGCCCCTCAGGGTATGAAAGGGGATGCTGAGACTCATAGCCAAATTTTAGGTATAGTACAGGAAATCTTATGGTAGAAGGTAGAGATAGAAAGACCTGGAGGGGCCAGGATATCCACAAGGAGACCAACAGAACTAAAAAAACACAAACAAAAACAAAACAACAATAACAAAAAACTGGGCCCAGCAGGGGGAGGCTGCAAAGAGCAATACTGCAACCAAGGACCACACATGGAGAGGACCTAGACCTCCTGCTCAGAGGAAGCCCTTAGGTTGCTCACTTTCCAAGTGGGTTCCCTAGTAATGGGAGCAGGGGCTGTCTCTGACATGAAGTCAGTGGCTGGCTCTTTGATCACCTCTCCCTAGTGGGTACAGCCTTATCAGGCCACAGAGGAAGATGATGCAGCCAGCCCTGATGAGACCTGATAAGCTAGGATCAGATAGAAGGGGAGGAGAACCTCCCCTATCAGTGGACTAGGGGAGGAGAATAGGGAGAGAAGAATGATGTGGGTGGGACTAGGAGAAGAGGAGGGGGCTACAGCTGGGATACAAAGTGAATAAATTATAATTTATTTATAATAAATTACTATAAATATTAAAATATAAGTTTGTTTGCAATAAATTTATGTTTAATAAATTGTAATTTTTTTGAAAAATTAAAAAGAAACCTCAAAGCCCACACTCAGTGTCATACCTTTGCCAGCAAGACCACACCTCCTAAATACCTTCCCTAAATATCCCTAAAAATCTTCCCTAAAATAGCCACTGACTTGGGACTAAGTATAAAATATCTAAAAGATGTGGGCAACATCTCTTTTTCAAGCACCCCATGGCCTTTGTTTGAATAAAATTTAACAGTGAAAGATGCTAAACACCAAAGTATTCAGTTAAATATAACTATACCTCCAAGTAAAGCAATGAAACCAGACATATGCTGATCTGAGTGCAAATAAGAGAAAGTTCTGGCCTTAGAAAGATCTGGCAAGTTAGAAGCTAACAAAGGACCTGATAAATTATAACCTACCACTAATTGTCAGACAAGCAGGTGTGTAAGTGGAATTCCAACAGGGGCACCTTTCATAGTCCTTAATGTGAGAGTCGGCAAACCACAAATAGAACCTAAAACACATTAGTCCTGCTGGAGTATAGAAAGAAAAAATCAAATGATGAAGATTTTGAAATTATTGTTCTCAAATGTCATGCTAGAATATTTACGTTTATTGTAAATACACCAGGAAGCCATTGTACTAATTGAAACAAAGCACGGAGGAATCCTGCAAGGAGTAAATAACACCAAAATAGGATTAAAAAAATCACTGTGGAGGGAGGAACACACACACACACACACACACACACACACACACACACACACACACACCATGTGCACTTTAGTAGAATATGGTAGAAGTATTAGAGAAGGTGAATTTGGTCAGTGATAATGGAGATGGAGACTAATGGGTAGAGATAATTGAAGATTAAATCTGTGAACTTTTGTGGTGAGAGAAAGTGAGGAATTGAAGATAACTAAATTTTTTTAATGAGTGTCATTCACTAGCTACTTTTACTTAAATAGGTCTGCCTTCTTATATCACATTATTGAGAAACATGGTTTGCTGTCAAATCATGAGATTGTTGTGCTAATGATACATTAGAAATTTCTTTTTAGCAAATAGATCCACAAACTAAAGTCCAAGTAGATCAAAGACCTACTAAACACCAAACCTACTAACACACTAAATCTGTTAGAAGAAAAAGTGGGGAAGAGCCTTGAACTCATTGGCACAGGAGACAACTTCCTGAACAGAACTCCAACAGCACAGGCTCTAAGATCAAGGATCAATAAATGGGACCACATGAACCTGAAAAGCTTCTGTAAAGAAAAGGGCACTGTCAACAGAACAAGACAACAGCCTACAGCCTGGGAAAATATCTTCACCAACTTTTCATCTGACAGAGGGTTAATATCCAGAATATATAAAGAACCCAAGAAATTAAACACAAATAAAATAATCTAATTAAAAATAGGATACAGAGCTAAACAGAAAATTCTCAACTGAAGAATATCAAATGGCAGATAAACACTTAAAGAAATAGACAATGCCCTTAGCCATCAGGGAAATGCATATCAAAAAGACACTGAGATTCCATCTTTAACCCATAAGAATGGCTAAGATCAAAAACTCAAGTGATAACACATGCTGGTGAGGATGTGGAGAAAGGGGAACCCTCCTCCATTGTTGGTGTGAGTGCAAACTTGTACAACCACTTTGGAATTTAATCTAGTGCTTTCATGGAAAATTGGGAATAATGCTACCCCAAGGACCCAGCTATACCACTTGAAAGATGATCCAACATTCAACAAGGACATTTGTTCAGCTATGTTCATGGCAGCTTTATTCATAATAGCCATAATGTGGAAACAACCTAGATGTCCCTCAACAGAAGAATGGATGCAGAAATTGTGTATATTTATGTAATGGAATACTACTCAGCTAATAAAAACAAGAAATCATGGAATTTGCAGGCAAATGGATGGATCTAGAAATGATCATCCTGAGTGAGGTGACCCAAAAGCAGAAAGACACACATGGTACATGCTCATGTATAAGCAGATATTTGCCATATCATGTAGGAATTGCATAATAGTCCTAAAGAAGCTAAACAAGGAGGACCCTGGGGAAGATGCTTAATCCTCATTCAGAGGGGCAAACAGGAAAGACATCAAAGTAGGAAAAGGCAGGGAATAGGGCAGGAGCCTTCACAGGGGGTCTCTGAATGACTCTACCCATTAGGGTATGGAAGGAGATGCTGAGACTCATAGCCAAACTTTGGACAGAGTGTACAGAATCTTATGAAAGAAGGGGGAGATAAAAGACCTGGAGGAGACAGGAGCTCCACAGGAGACCAAAAGAGCTAATAATTCTGAGCCCAGGGCGTCCTGTAGAGACTGATGAAACAACCAAGGACCATGCTTGGAGAGGACCTAGACCCTTGCTCAGATGTAGCCCATGGGCAGGTCAGCCTTTCTGTGGCTTCCCTAGTAAGGGGAGCAGGGGCTATCTCTGACATAAGCTCAGTGGCTGGCTCTTTGATCAGGTACCCCTGGTGAAGTATTCTAACTAGGCCACAGAGAAAGAGGATACATCTAGTCCTGATGAGACCTGATAGGCTAGGGTCAGATAGTAGGGGATGAGGACCTCCCCTATCAGTGGACTAGAGGAGAGATATGAGGGGAGTAGAGGGAGGGAAGGTTGGCCCAGGAGGAGATGAGGGAGGGGGGCTACAGCTGGGATACAAAGTGAATAAATTATAATAAAGAATAATAAAAAATTTAAAAGAAGAAATCAAACATAATTGTAAAACACCAAACATATCCTTTGTTCTAACCTTTAAAACTCTACCCTTCTAGATAAGGGAAAAAGAACACATCCCCTTGTATAAATGTTCAGGTTATTTCTTTATATGATTGATAATTTTTGATAGAGTAAATTTAAAAAAAGTTATAATACAGACCAGGAGCATTTACTGTGGTCTCTGACTTGGTACTGTTGGGATTTCTACATTATTATATGTTTTAGAAAGAAGCGCTTAAAAAAATACTTTGAAACTTTCATAGATTAAACACAGTATAATTACATTCTCCACCCAAACTCTCCATCTATGTCTTTCCGGTCTTCTCTCTATTACAATTTCCTTCCCTCCCTGTCCTCTTTCTCTCTCTCTCTCTCTCATCCACTGAACCCAATTAATGCTGCCACATATCCATAACTCTGATGTTATCCACTGCTACCTGATAGCCTGCCAGTGGCCACACCTATGAGAGAAGTGACCGTCCTTGTAGCATCCATCAACTGACAAGCACTCCTCAACCATGGGTAGGGGCTCCAACCACACCTTCCCCCCACACTGGAGTTTTAATTGGCTTAATCTTGTTCAGGTCTTAAACATAATTCCTGAGCTTATAGGTGCAACAGCCATGTCATGTACAGAAGACAGTATTTCATAGCAGCCCTCTGCGTTTTCCTGCTCTTGAATTTTCTAGGCCCTCTTGTGTGATGTTTTCTGAGCCTTGAGGGAGGGCCAAAAGATGTGGCTGAGAATTTACAGTCCCTTAATCTCAGGATGTGAATAATTATGACTCTCTCTAAAGTTAATATTTTAATAAGAACTTTGCCATGCAAGGTTGAGAGCAGCAAAAATTTATGGATAAAGACAGAGATATTTAGAAAGCAGTTTGACATCATGAACATTTAGCAAAAGGTTCTCTCCCTGGGTCTAAGACTTAGGTTTGACCACATTCACAGTATCAAGCCTGAATTCCTTCCTGTGGTGAGGGCTCAAATCCAGTCAAGAGAATGTTCATTAACCCCTTAAATATTTTTGCCACTACTGCACCAGGGTGGATAATTTGCCTGCCAAGTCAGTATCATTGAAGCATGCGGGGTTCAGCCCTTGATAGATCAGTATCTTCTGTCTTAGAACAGCCTTTGTAATATCTGCAGCAACATGAAAGTTAGCCAACAGGAAGAGTTTCCTGGTCATTCCAGGTCCATTTCTTTGTGTCCTGCCTTCAGTGTGAGCAGAGTGGATCATGTCTTCAGCAATGGGAGCTTACCATGTAGCTGTGGTGAGCAACCAAGAACAATGGCGGCATCCTGTGCTGATTTGGTGCCTCTGAATAGTAAGTCCTAGGAATGTATCTTTTGCACAGCCACGAGATTTTTATTTATTAATCCACATCCTTCAGAAGCAGCACTGTACACACATGTGGGCTTCCTATGTTACAAAGTTAATTAGCTTACAAACTAAAGCTTCATATTTCTTTAGTTTTAATTTACCCAAAACACTGACTCTACTTTTCCTCATCCCTCTGCTACTTTCTCTGCTAAACCTTTAGATTCCTGCATCCTTCCTTTCCAAATCGCTCATATCACATGCATTCTCTGATCCCTTGTTAGTATTTATTAATTTGGTTTGCAAAAATCATACATTCCCAGGTGGCTTTTTCACACATTTAATTTTGGCTAAGTCTTCCTCTCCACCTTATTCCATAACCCGATGGTTCCACTATTTGTTTCCAGTATTTCTCCAGTTCCACCTTTCTGCCTCTAGGATTTCTCTGTGACTTTCATTTCACCAATATTCTATTCTACCATCTCCTTACATGTACCAGCCATGGTTCATGAAATATAATTAAATAAAACTAGTTAATTTATTAACTCTTATTCCTTTCCCCCACACAACCAGAAAATTCACACCACATATTGGTTAGGTACACTTCATGATAGTGTATCTGTATTTGCTAATGAATAATAATTACATATGCTTCCCTTCAAAATAAGTGGCATTAGTTCTTCCAGGTATAGAGTGCTATAGTTACAAGGCCTTTCATTTATCTTTCATGCTAACAGGAATTTCCCATGAGGCATTACATAGCACGTTCCTATTATGTGACTTGCAAAAGTGGCAAATTTTGAACTGCACTGAAGTAAGAGCAAAAATTTGGTTAAGTGAATTATATAATTAAGTTCTGCATCCTAACACTCCATGAATTTATAGGGGCTATTTTGTAATTAGTTTACAAAAGAAAGAGCATTGGAGTTATTTATGACAGATGTTCACCTAACTTAAAACAGGAAGAGTATATTTACTTCTATGTAGTTATTACAATGTAATTAAAACCATAAAACCACCTTATCTGAATTTCAAAGCTGGAGCCTGTCTTTCTTTCTCTCTCTCCTTAGCCTTACTGACTGCAGTTCTCCTCACTAATGATGCAAGGGTCATAGAAGAGGGCCGCAGGTTGAACGCCACAGCGCCAGATACTTCAGTAAGGGTTCATTTATTCATTCTGCCCCAGTGTTAAGTAGAGCAGTACAAGCATCTCTCTGAATAACTATTTTTAAGATATGGCAGATGACTGAAGTTATTGTGTGTTATGGGAGTGGCTGGGGAGCAAATGAGGTTGTTTAGGCAGCAGGTGCTGCAGAGTGTCCTGAGTTTTGTACACACTCTCCTCTTCCGGGCCTGAGGGGACAGGAGCGGACTTGTGCATTAATCTTCAGCTTGCTCTTGTACAGACGCAGGGTTATGGAGTCCTAGTATGCCACTGCCACGTGGGTCGGCTTTGGCTGCTTACTTTCAGCAGCAAATCTGCTGTGAGAGAAAGTTTTTGCAGGGAATAACAGTTGGATTTTCAGAAAACATGAACCATCTCTTTATTCAAGTCATGGGGAAATATGCCCAGATGTCAAATGTCAGCTCCAATCAATTCAGCTCATTCCACCCATAATCATTTGCTTGTTATGGGAGATTTCCGACTTCTCGCAACAGCTCCCTTGGATCAGGGAAACATTGTTCAGGGATTTGACGACATGTGCAAACTCTTTTTGAATTAATTTTCAAAGCCTTTTGTGACTGGTGTCAATTTGGCAACAGTATTCTTTCATATCTGCAGGCTCAAGGTCTAGAGCTTGGGGTTGTTAATGACAAGAATTTCCTCTCTGACAATTCCCCTTCACCTTTCAGAAGAGTAGGGGGTGCTCAGAGCATCAAGAGTATCAGAGTCAAAATAGGGAGAAGGATTTGAGTTCAGTGTCATGGGGTTGGCTTTTTGACCCCGAAAAGATATTTAACCAGCAGCACAATTTGAAAATAAGTCTACAGCTTAGACCTGGCCTTATCCAAGGCCTCTGAAGGCTCATGATAAGAATAGGAAATTTTTTTCAGATGAACGAAGCATTATTAAAAAACGTATCAGCTGAACTATTAAAACACATCTCACAGCTTCATTATACAAGAAAAGTGAACGGGTTAAAATGGAAGTGGAATATTTTTAAACATAATTCATGTCTAAATATTGAATAAACAAAGACAGGAAAAAACCTCACAACTTAATGTTACTCAATGTCATCCTGAAGAGCTTCAGAAGTATTTTCATTTCAACAGCACTGCATGAAGCAGTGCATAAAGATAGGTGAAGGCTATACTGCTCTTTCTTTTCCAAAGTCCTTGGTTATCATTCGTGTCCTTGCATAGTTTTGTGGCTTGGATCTTCCAGAAGTTTTGTTTTGGTTTTGGATGTGGCAACTAACATTAGAACTTTGTGGAGCAGAGGGAGCGGTCCCAGGATAGTCTTTTAGGGAGTCCATATTCATTTTATCTGATGATCTGTGTATGACCCTTTCTAGATTCTCTCTTTGGCCCCCCCAAAACAATGATATGCTTTACAATAAAAATCCTCAAGTGTCTTTTTTTCAATAAATGTATTAAACCAGTGCCAAAATGCATTTGCCTATGCAGAATGCATGATGGAATTTTGGGCTCTAATATTGACCTTTTTTATTTATACATTTAATGCAATTGTTCATTTTCTATATTACCTACAGTTTTACATCTATAATAAATTATATTGTAAGCTTCTCTTATCTAAAACAAAATAACCATTGTTAAATGCAGCAAATCTTGTTTGTAGTGTTATTAAACACTCCCTTACGTTCAGCACAGTTCTTCTTGTACAGGTCAGCCAGGTGCTTTAGGTATATATACAAGAACAAATGAATTTGATCAGGGAAACTTCCATTAACCATTCTTCTATTTAAAAAGATTGAAAGCATTTGGATAGCTGTGGTGGCCATTGAAATACTATTTTCCTATTATATTGTTTATATAAAACAAACCATTCACAGTGTTCTTTTGCCAAAATGTTTGTCTATAATCATGTAGATTTTATTGCAATGTCCTAATAGTTTTTTCTTTTGACAAAGATGCATGGCCAAACATGGCTCTATAAAATTAGATTTTATTATCACCATATTTGTTGAGTCAAAATTCCATTCCTTAATATTGCTCAAAAAATAATTAGGTTTTGAGGTTTAAATTCCTTTCCTTAATAGAATGGTTTATAGGATTTCTATTTTTCCAAATAAAAGATATAGCGATGGTGATGATCCCCACTAAAAACACCAAAATTAATTATAGATTTTTGTAATTACTTCTAAAGTCTTTAATGGTAAGCCTGCAATTTAGTTGGAAATCTGGTTTGCCAAGTATTGTATTTGATAGATGAAATACATGGGGAAGGTCCTTACCTTCATATAGCTTATTAGACCAAGGCTAAGCTTTTCAGAAGCAAACAAACAACAACAAAAACCACAAACAAACAAACAAAACAAAAAACCATGGTCGGCAACACTAACAACGGAAAGGAATACGTAGAAGGTGGAAAACACCAGAGAAGTTGATGCTTAAAGAGGCAAGTAGAGAGGCTCACCCTCACGACTCGCCAGAGAGGCCGTTTGTTTTCCGCAATGGAGTGACACTGCGTGTCTCATCCACCTGCCGAGGCAGCACCCAGGCACAGGAGTGGTTGGCCACCACAAATCAGACTTTACGGTTTTTATGTATACTTTATGTTTGCTTTGTCTTTAGAGAAAGAAAGAACACGAAGTGGGTAGGTAGGTAGGGAGGTGAGGGAACATTGGGGAGAAGTTGGGTGAGAAGAAACAGCACAAAGTGCGTACTATTCTCAGAACACAAATATTTAAAAAGGCAATCAGAATATAGAAGAAAATTCTCACAACAATCTACTTATTTTTTTTGTTGTTGGTTTTATTTTCTCACTTCCCATCATAATTTTTTCTTAATCCTTGTTTTATCAATGGTGGGATCTAGAAAAGATCATCCCGCACGAGGTATCCCAGAAGCAGAAAGACACACACGGTATATACTCACATATAAGTGTATATTAGACATATAATATAGGATAGACATACTAAAATCTGTACACCTAAAGAAGGAAAGCAAGAAGGAGGACCTGGGTAAGATGATCAATCCTCACTCAGAAAGACAAATAGGATGGACATCGGAAGAAGGAGAAAACAGGGAACAGGACAGGAGCCTACCACAGAGGGTCACTGAAAAACTCTATGCAACCATGTATCAAAGCAGATGCTGAGACTCATAACCAAACTTTGGGCAGAGTGCAGGGAATTTTATGAAAGAAGGGGGAGTGAGTAAGACCTAGAGAGGACAGGAGCTCCACAAGGAGAGCAACAGAACCTAAATATCTGGGCACAGGGGTCTTTTCTGAGATTGATTCTCCAACCAAGGACCATACAGCTATGTAACCTAGAACCCCTACTCAGATGTAGCCCATGGCAGCTCAGTATCCAAGTGGGTACCCTAGTATGGGGAACAGGGACTGTCTCTGACATTAACTCAGTGGCTGGCTCTTTGACCAAACCCCCTCCTGAGAGGGGAGCCCCCTTGCCAACTCACAGAGGAGGACAATGCAGCCAGTCCTGATGAGACTTGATAAGCTAGGGTCAGATGGAAGGGGAGGAGGACTTCCCCTATCAGTGGACTTGGAGAGGAGCATAGGAGGAGATGAGGGAGGGTAGAATTGGGAGGTAATGAGGAAAGGGGCTACAGCTGGGATACAAAGTGAATAAACTGTAATTAATATAAAAATAAAAATTTAATTAAAAAATCTTCATAGAAAAAACAAAAATACATTTCATTTATTGTGGCTATGCACATGACAGATTTAGGTGAGTACAAACCTTTCATTTTTTGAGATGGTTGAGAAATACAATGTGCTCAGGGCTAGATAGATGCCCCAGTGGTTAAGAGGTCTTGCTCTTCCTCCAGAAGACCTGCAATTGGTTCTCAGCACTCCGCAGCTCACAACCATCTATAACTCCAGCTCCGAGAGCTATGGAGGCCTCTTTAAGCCTCCATGGACACCAACACACAAAAGACATCCACTCACACGTACACACATAAACCTGAGTCAAAATAATAAATCCTAAACATAGTATACACAAAAGCACATTATTTGATTTTCAACATTTTAAAATAAAATGAAGGCTGACAAGTGCATCAAGAAACTAGAAAGGAATTGACAAAACAGTAATCATAAGAGTAGTGTGTTTCAAGGAAAAAAAAAGACATTTGGTATAATGCAGTGTTCTGGTTAAAATAATGCAAAAAAAAAGTTGGATGAAAATGCTAGAATTTTGTTGTTTGTTACCACGGAAAGGAAACCTTATTCTAGCATTTTCTTCATATCAAACCACAGTGAGCAGATTTCACATTCAAGGAAATGCTTCAGTTGTTCCCTAAAATTAAGACTCACAGAAGGATGCCTCCTGTGCATAAGGTCTGATAACAACTTGACAGATATTTTCTTTCAGAGTTCAGAAAGCTGTGGTGGGATTCTATTGCTTACAGCCCAAGTACTGAGAAACATACTTACCCAGTAATAAAAAATGAGTGAATAAACTAGAGAAACTACAAAAACAAATCTGGCTATAAATATAAAAATATTTAGCACAGAGTTCTGTATATAAATATTCTTTGATATAAATTATTCTTCTGGTAATTATTGTGTTTGGAAGCTGATGAGACATAGGCTCTGTCGGTACCATTGTAAACCAAGAATATTCCAAAAAAGTTACTTGTCTGTATTTGGCTACAGTTTTCACAGTGGCTATTCCAGTGCACTCGTGCTGTGCGATGTATTCCAGGGTTACAGCGCGTATATGACGGTGGTCTCATAGACTGCACTGTACCCGGAATATCCCCATTATGTGGAATGGCATCTCCACCATCATCTCACAGCACAGTGCACGCTTGTGCAGATGCAATTATGGACTCTTCGCAATTCTCCCTAGTGATAGTCAATGTTCGTGGTGTTGGTTTACATACTTACCCAGGATAGTTCCCACTGTGCTTTTAGAGAATATGCTTAGAACGCACAGTAAGATGTGCAGTGTTAGAGCAGTAGCCAAGCTCACATACCTCTGATGACCTCTTCATTACACTAAGATGCTGTGTTGCACGGCTGACCTGCGGCACCCAGGTCACATACCCTTTGTGTATGTACACTCTGTGATGTTCCTACAGTGAGGAATCACCTGGGGGTGGAATTTCAGGTTATGCTCACATGGTTAAGGGAAAACAACTTTCTATTCTTAGTGATACACAAGAATAGTTTAAAATATACGACCCAGACATATCAATATAAACTGTAAATCAATTAGTTCAAGACGTCTTAAAAGAGTGGTACAAGTGTACGGAAATTTAAAATTCATTGTTTATTGTCACCTTGACACAAACCTAAGCATATCTGGGAAGAAAGAATAATGCAAACCACCATTTAGTCAAGTTTATAGAGCATTGATTTATTGATTAATGATTGACGTGAAAAGCTCTAATGTGGGCTGTGCCACCACTGGGCAGAGGGTCCTAGGTGGCAAAACAAAACAGGTTGAGCAAACCATGGAGACAGATAGAGCCAGTAAGCAGCCTTTCGCCATGGTTTCAGCTTCATTTCCTGCCTTGAGTTCCTGTCCTGCCTCGGTGATGTGGTGTCACCTGAAAGCCATAAGATGAAATAAACCATTTTTTTTCCGGGTGCTGTGACACATGCCTGTGATCCCAGCACTCAGGAAGGCAGAGACAGGTAGATCTCTGAAAGTTCGAGGCCAGCCTGGTCTACAAAGCGAGTCCAGGATAGCCAAGGCTACACAGAGAAACCCTGTCTTGAAAAAAACCAACCAACCAACCAACCAACCAACCAACCAAACAACAAACAAAAGAAATAAACCTTTTTCTTCCCAAGTTGCTTTTAATCATTCTGTGTCATCATGGAAATAGAAACCCTAATAGGAAACAAGACAGTCCCATATATAATTTTGTATGAACCAGGTAGTAAATACACATGAATGGAATAATTTGAGTATCAGAAATTAGGTGTTTGATATATGATTTGAAGAGACCATGCCCAACCAGGTTATAATGTTATATCCAAGGGGTAAGCTAGTCTACTCTAGCGATTTTTGTCCCACAGGGTGGAAGCATACTCTTGCCAGAATAAGATATAGGAATTAATTTGACTTGAAATATGAAAGTCCCTGGATCCCCAAGTAGTAGCTACTTGAGAACTATACTGAAAAATGAGAATTATAAACTTGTCAGAGTGACACAGTCAGAATTTCTGTTTAAGGAAAATATTCAGTTCTGCAGTTGTATGGTCAGTATGGTTGCTATGGCGTCCAAAGTGTAAAGGGCTGACTAAAAGTGGCAGTTTCCGTAGGCAGTGTCTCCTAGTGGTAGGAATAGGGAAACATTTCTACCTTACTCCACGGCCCTTCTCATGAGTCTAGGTAAACTTACACCCACAAAAGAAGCAGCAATTGTATGTAAACACAAAAGAAAAACACTAAATATAGGAAAGTAAATGTTAGTATCGTATTTATAGAGTCATAATTGAAAATTATGTTAGTGTTTGATAGTGGGTTCATATCACAAAATATATATCCAAAGATATTAATAAGGTTACTTTAGACCAGAAAGTGGAGATGATCAAACAGATGATGGTATGTACATTTGGTAAGTTCTTGTGCAATTTTCACCCTCCATTTATAATACAGTATTGATGTGTCGGACATAATTGAACAAGAGTAAATAGAATCCATTTTAAAGTTCAAAATCTACTTTTCAGAAACATTATAATATAAACCCATTTCTGTTTTTTAAAGTCCATGTATTCATGAGAACTAGCTAAAGCTTTTGACTCGACTACCTGTCTGATGGGATTAGCTTTTTTCTTCTTCCCTGATTTAATTCTTCATATAATTTTGAAACATTTTAATATATTATCTGTATAATGAGTTGTAAACTTGTTTGTTGAGCTTTGCATTTTATTTTTAAGCTGAAAATTCTATCACTTTGAAAGTAACAACTAGGTTTACAAAAATGGATTTAATTTCATGAAGGATCCAGTCTCCCACCTATTTCTAAGCCAATCACTTAATCAGTAAATCAAATCCCTGAGCAATTTTTCTAAAGGAAAGAGTGTGCAGGAGTGTCAGATAACTCAGAGGAGTCAGGGAAGGTAAGTACTGAGGAGTGTTTGTGGGCTGGGTAATTAGAGGTCACTCCTTGTGACCCCACAACTCCATGGTCAGACGGAGGAAAGCTTGTTTTGTTCCTAAAATCAAAGGAGATCAGTTTTCCTTGTCTAAAGCAATTTGTTCAGTTTTTACATTGCTTGATAATGTGAAGGAAGGGTGGTAGGAATTGTTTCAGTCCCCCGGCCTACAGGAACTATGGTGAGCATCAAACCAAACTTGGAAAAAAGTCATTTGCGCAAGTCATGCCATGGGCAACAAACGAGAGAGAGAGAAAAAAAAAAACAACTAAAAAGCGAAAGAAGATTAAATACCTCAAACAGTCCATTGGTGTGTTCTTGTGTTTGCTTAACAAATCTTACACATCTAGCACATTGTTCTGGGGGCTCTGAAATTTCATCTGAGAACCAAACAGCTGGTATGTACTTCTGGAATTTACACTCTTAGGTTTGAAATGGAGACAATAGATTTTTAAAAAGTAAAATAAAAATGAGCTAATGATGAAGATGATATGAAGAAAGCCTTGAAAGTCAGGCTATTGGTGTGTCAGAGCCCTGAAGCAGCATGTCAGGCAGCACTGAGAGGCGAGCTTTTGAGAGGTAGGGCGGCCGACCTTGTGATATGTGAGATACTATGGGAGTAGAGCAAGGGCCAGCAGGAGTCTGACACTCCTGAGACACAGAAGGCAACTGGTAAGTAACTGTTAAGTGTTCAGGAGCAGTTAGAGAGGAAAGTAAGGTCCACCCATGTGTGTGGGGCTTTGCAGATATGGGAGAAGATGCAGTTTCCAAACCCTTAAGTGGTGGGAAGTCATGGGGACTTGAGCAGAAGAGTGGCTTAACTGTGTTCCCTCTTACAGCGGACTCTAAAGGAGGATGGAGGACATTTCCTTTGGCCTGTCAAGACGATCTCTTTCTTGCTCTGCCCTGAGCATGTCATACCTGGAACTGCATGGCTGCAATTGCCTTCTCTCCTGCTTTCAAGGCTTTGTGAAGTGGCTGGCAACTGTAGTGTGAGGCAAATAGAAGAAAAATTGCGGCATTTCTGTTCTCCCTTTCTGGCAAAGCCTGCTTTGGCAGTATCTGTAGTCTTAGCTGTGTCCCATGCCATTTAAAATTGTAAGCAACTAACACAGATTTCTAAAGACTTAATGTTGTTTGCTTTTATTTAGGTTCAGTTCCCATGGCTATCGTTTAATCAAAATGCCTGGTTAAAAAGCTATCCCTCAACTCATTTCCATTTTTTCCCTTTTGTGTGACAATAGCTGTGTGACCGATTCTGTTTCCGCTGCAGTTCCCAGGGGATTGACAGATGTCTCTTGATCCCATACCCCGTGGTGGCTGAAGAAAGGCGGCGCTTTTGCCATGGTCATTTTGGGAGGTCTGTACAGCAGTGCACCATGGCGCTGCGCCCATGCTTTTTACCCATAATAAAAATCTATGCAAATAATAAGGACCAGCTGACATTTTCCAATAGCGCCACGGTGCAGCCTTCAGCCCGCAACTCCTGCTCGCGAACTTTCTGTTCCACACTAAAGTTTAGGGGAAACCCCCGCTGGAGGGTCTCTTTCCTGTTTTACTGTGCTGGGGCTGGGGGGTGGGTGTACAGTATTTTCTCCATTTGGGCAAGTTTCTCTGTGGCTTCAATTTACTGGAGGCCTTCGTTAAGTAAGACCCGTTTCACAGTTAACCTTTCTTTTTCCCCATCTGGGCTCAGTTATCATTCAGGTTCATTTTTCTCTCCCTCAAGTTGGTTTTCCCATTCTTAGGCTGTGGCTGCCTCCCCTCTGGGAGGTTGGCAATACCGCCCAGTAACTGGAGTGAGTGCTTGATTAAAGATTGCTGCTAATGACATTTGGGGTGGACACAATGCTGTTCTGCTTTCATGTCCTGCTCTTTCTCTTCTAATACTTTCTTATTAGTTAAAACCTTAAGTAGTGCATGCGAGTTTCTTGGAAATGTTAAAACATTTCTTTTTATCTACTGTACTTTAATGCCAGATGGTGTGTAGACCAGTGACCCAGAAAAGTCATTTACCGATATATGGTGTGTAATTTAGCCAAGCTGGTTTGATTACATTACTGGGTATGATTTAGGCCCATAGAAGAGTCAACTAGCAATTTGATTGAAGCCACACTCTGCCTTGTCATCCAAAGACCAGAACAGAAGCCTTAATTAGCCTGGTTGATTAAGCAAAAAGCCAATTTTAGTCAGTTACCAGGAAGGCCATAACACAAGAGTTAGTGTGAACTTGAACATGATATTTTTAAAGGCACAACAGGGAAATATTCATGTTTCCTCCTCTATCTTTAAAATGGTTTTGCTAATGACATAAAAATTTCTTTTTGGTCCAGTCATAGTGACAGCCACTGCATCAGCTTTAGGATTAGAATGGGTAGGTCCCTTTAGCCATGTGACATTGTAGAAAGGGATGTGAGTTTCTGTGCTTGGTAAATGGAAGAATTATGTGTTAAAGACAGACCTCAGAGACTAACTTATGGCTGCAGTCTTAAGAAGAATTGTATTTTCTGATATTTAGTTTTTAAAAGGCATGTAATGATGGTGTAGATTATTAAAACACATATTATTGAAGTAAAATAACTTTAACAAAAAATGTAGAAACCCTGTTTTTGATTGATTGCTCAATAATTGTGGCATATTATAGAATTGATACAATATAGAAATAAAAATAATTATTCACAATATCCTGAATCTCACAAGCATAAAGTTCCCTATAAAAAGCTGAGGTGTAGTAATTGAAAAATGATATAACAGAAATAGTATGCTCTATTTATTGACCTGGTAGAAGTTATATAAGTATGTTCACTTAGTGTGGAAAATTTTGTCATTGTACTCTTTTTCCATGCATGATACATAAATAAAAAGTTTTTAAAATAAAAGGGATGAGCACTTAAAAGTAGATTTAAGTGCTCATAAGTTTAAAGCCTATTCTATTCTTGAACAGAAAAATTTGCTAAAGATGTCACATCTTAACTGCTCTGATCCATTCCTGTTGTTATAACAAAATACCTTAGATTGGATTATTTACATTCTGAGTGAGGCAACCCAGAAGCAGAAAGACACACATGACATATACTCACTCATAAGTGGATATTAGCCATATTATATAGGATAAACATACTAAAATCTATAGTCCTAAAGAAGCTGAACAACAAGGAAGACCTTAGGGAAGATGCTCAATCCTCATACAGAAGGACAAATGCTACATACATTGGAAGCAGGAGAAAACAGGGAACAGGACAGGAGCCTATTACAGACAGCCTCTGAAAGACTCTACTGATCAAGGTATGGAAGTAGAGGCTGAGACTCATAGCCAAACTTTGGGTAGAATGCAGGGAATCTTTTTTTTTAAATTTTTAATTAATTACACTTTATTCATTTTGTATCCCCCCATAAGCCCCTCCCTCCTCCCCTGCCGATCCCACCCTCCCTCCCCTTTCTGCATGCATGCCACTCCCCAAGTCCACTGATAGGGGAGGTTCTCCTCTCCTTTCTGATCTTAGTCTATCAGTTCTCATCAAAAGTGGCTGCATTGTCCTCTACCATGGCCTGGTAAGGCTGCTCCCCCCTCAGGGGGAGGTGATCAAAGAGCAGGCCAATCAGATTATGTCAGAGGCAGTCCCTCTTCCCATTACTATGTAACCCACTTGGACACTGAACTGCCATGGGCTACATCTGTGCAGGAGTTCTACGTTATCTCCACGAATAGTCCTTGGTTGGAGTATGAGTCTCTGGGAAGTTCCCTGTGTTCAAATTATCTTGTTCTGTTGCTCTGCTTGTGGAGTTCCCGTCCCCTCCAGCTCTTACTATTTCTCACTTCTTACATAAAATTCCATTCACTCTGCCCATCAGTTGGCCATCAGGCTCAGCATCTGCTTTGACAGTCTATACTGCAGAGGCTATCTTATGTAAGAAGGGGGAGATAGAAAGACCTGGAGGGGACAGGAGCTCCACAAGGAGAACAACACAGCCAAAAGAACTGGGCACTGGGGATCCTGCACAAGCTGATTCCCCAACCAAGGACAATGCATGGAGAGGACCTAAAACCCTGGCTCAGATGTAGCCCATAGACTCAGTCTCAAGGTAGGGTCCCTAGGAAGGGGATCAGGGGTTTTCTCTGGCATGAACTCAGTAACAGGATCTCTGACCACCTCCCCCTGGGGGGCGCAACATTTCCAGGCCACCTAGAAAGACAATGCACCCAGTCCTGATGAGACCTGATAGGTTAGGGTCAAATAAAAGGGGAGAAGGACCTCCCCATCAGTGGACTAGGGGAGCAGCAAGGGGGAAGAGAGAGAGTGGGTGGGACTTGGAGGTGATGAGAGAGGAGGCCACAGCCTGGATGCAAATTGAATAAATTATAATTAAAAAAGAAAAATAAACTATAAAATTGTTTGTCCCAATTTTAGAAGCTGGGAAGTCTAAGATCTCTAAGATTGGCATTAAATAGGTTGAGCGTCTAGCAAGGGTTTGTTCTTTGTTAGCGATGAGGTAGAAACTTGGAAAAAAGAAGCATCAGAGAATGAGAGGGTGTGAGGAGGCTGAGAGCGTAGACAGACGACCGATCAGTCGTATTACACACGTGCATCAAGCTGCAGAAATAGTTTTAAAGACGACCCTCAGCAGTACTGGATACTGCACAGAAGACATAATTAGTTCCTTCTTGCATTCAACAGTAGTAAGGGGAGAAAACTGATGTTCACTGCTAAATAGGTTTCAGGTGAAATTCTAAATTCAAGTAATTATTAAATGAAAATACAGACAAACACACAACCCTCCTGACATAGTCCAAATGCTTTCTTCAAGAAATCTTCCCAGTCTGCAGGCTGTCGTTTTGTTTTGATGACGGTGTCCTTTGCTTTACAGAAGCTTTTCAGTTTCATGAGGTCCCACTTATTGATTGTTGCTCTTAGAGCCTGTGCTGTTGGTGTTCTGTTCAGGAAGATGTCTCCTGTGCCAATGAGTTCTAGGGTATTCCCCACTTTTTCTTCTAACCGATTTAATGTGTCTGGTTTTGTGTTGAGGTCTTTGATACACTTGGACTTTAGTTTTGTGCAGGGTGATAAGTATGGATCTATTTGCATTTTTTCTACATGTAGACATCCAGTTAGACCAGCACCATTTGTTGAAGATGCTGTCTTTTCTCCATTGTATGGTTTTGGCATCTTTGTCAAAGATCAGGTGTCCATAAGTGTGTGGGTTTATTTCTGGGTCTTCTATTCGATTCCATTGATCCACCATTCTGTTTCTATGCCAGTACCATGCAGTTTTTATAACTGTTGCTCTATAGTACAGCTTGAGATCAGGGATGGAGATACCTCCAGAAGATCTTTTATTGTAAAGGACTGTTTCAGCAATTCTGGGTTCCTTGTTATTCCATATAAAGTTGAGAATTTTTCTTTTAAGGTCTGTAAAGAATTGTGTATTTCTCTACTGGGAGACATCTGGGTTGTTTCCAGATTCTGGCTGTTACAAATAAAGCTGCTATGAACACAATTGGACAAGTGTCCTTCTTGTATGGTTGAGCATCTTTTGGGGATGTGCCCAGGAGTGGTTAGCTGGCTTTTATGGTAGTACCATGCCCAATTTTAGGAGAAAGCATAGGACTGATTTCCAAAGTGGCTGTACAAGTTTGCCTTCCACCAGCAATGGAGGAGGGTTCCCTTTTCTCTACCTCCTTGTTAACAGGTGTTGTCACTTGAGTTTTTTATCTTAGCCATTCTGATGGGTGTAAGATGTAATCTCAAAGTTGTTTTGACTTGCATTTCTCTTATGACTAAGAGTATTGAGCATTTTTTTTTTTTTGGTAGTCCTATGGAAGGAAACTTTATTTATTTATTTATTTATTTATTTATTTATTTATTTATCTATCTATCTATCTATCTATTTATCTATCTATCTATCTATTTATCTATCTATCTATCTATCTATCTATCTATCTATCTATCTATTTATTTATTTTAACACAGACATGTGCTGCTTTTGGAAACTTAAACAGTTTTCTTTTTCTTTGTTTATTTATTACAATTTATTCACTTTGTATCCCAGCTGTAGCCCCTTCTCTCATTCCCTTTCAGCCCTAGTCTCCCTCCCTCTTCTCTTCCTATGCCCCTCCCCCAGTCCACTGATAGGGGAGTTCCTCCTCCCATTCCATCTAACCCTAGCCTATCAGGTCTCATCAGGACTGGCTGCATTGTCTTCCTCTGTGGCCTGGTAAGGCTGCTGCCCCCCTCAGGGGGAGGTGATCAAAGATCCAGCCACTGAGTTCATGTCAGAGACAGTCCCTGTTCCCATTACTAGGGAATCCACTTGGAGACTGAGCTGCCATGGGCTATATCTGTGCAGGGGTTCTAGGTTATCTCCATGCATAGTTCTTGGTTGGAGTATCAGTCTCAGAAAAGACCCCTGTGCCCAGAATTTTTTATTCTGTTGCTCTCCTTGTGGAGCTCCTGTATCCTCCAGGTCTTTCTATCTCCCTTTTCTTTCTTTTCCCCTCTATATTAGGCTCCCATCCTGTTTCCTCTCTTCCACCACTTCTGGTGTCTATCCTGTTTGCCATTCTGAATGAGATTTAAGTGTCCTTCCTAGGGTTCTCTTTAGTGTTTATAGTTTCTTTAGGTCTGTAGATGGCTATCCTGTGTTATATGGCTAATATCCACTTATAAGTGAGTGTATACCATGCCTGTCTTTCTCTTTCTGTGTTACCTTACTCAGGATGATCTCTTCTAGTTCCAGCCACTTGCCTGAAAATTTCATGACAATTTCCTGAAAAGAACACCAACAGTTCAGGCTCTAAGAGCTACAATTAATAAATGGGAACTCATGAAACTGAAAAGCTTTCTGTAAAGCAAAGGACACTGTCAACAGACAAAATGACAGCCTACAGACTGGGAAAAGATCTTCACCGACCTTACATCTGATAGAGAACTAGTATCCAGAATATATAAAGAACTCAAGAAATTCGACACCAACAAACCAAACAATCTAATTTTTAAAATGGGGCACAGGGCTAAGCAGAGAAATCTCAACAGAGGAATATAGAATGGCAGAGAAACACTGAAAGAAATGCTCCTTGTTTTCACCCTCTTCTGATGTCTATCCCATTTGACTCTCTGAATGAGGATTGAGCATCTTACCCAGGGTTCTCCTTCTTGCTTAGCTTCTTCAGATGTGTAGATTTTAGTATGATCATCCTATATTATATGTCTAATATCCACTTATAAGTGACTATATACCAAGACAGGAGCATACCCATTGAGGGCCTCAGAAACATTACCGAGCAGGGTGTTAAAGCAGATGCTGAGACTCAGGGCCAAACTTTGGGCAGAGCACAGGGATTCTTATGGAGGAAGAGAGAGCTGGGCATAGAAGGACAAGAAGGGGACAGGAGCCCCACAAGGAGACCAAAAATCACTAAAATATCTGAGCCCAGGGGGTCCTGCAGAGACTGATGCACCAATGGAGGACCATGCATGGAGAGGACCTAGACCCCCTGCTCAGATGTGGCCAATTGGCGGCTCAGTCTCCATGTGGATCCCTGAATGAGGGGAGCAGGGGCTGCCTCCATCATGAACTCAGTTGACTGCTCTTTGAGCACTCGCCCCTGATGATGCAGCCTTGCCAGGCCACGGAGGAAGAGGATCCAAGAAGTCCTGATGAGACTTAATAAGCTATGGGCAGATGACAATAGTGGAGAACTCCCCCTTTCAGTGGACTAGGGGAGGAGAAGAGGGAGGAAATGTGGGTTGAGGGAGGGGGCTTCCATCGGGGTATATAATGAATAAATTGTGAAGAAAAATAAAAATTTTTAAAATTAAAAAATACGAAATATTTAATAGTTTGACAACATGTCCATTAAAGCCCCTCACCCACGTCCCTTTCTCCCTCCACTTGTGACCTTTATGATGTCTTTTATTTCCTCTTCCCATGTGATTCAAGCATCTTCTCTTGAGCCTCCTGTTACTTCATTTCTTGGGTCTGTGATTGCAGCGTGGTTATCCTGTACTGTACGTCTAATGTTCACTTATAAGCGAGCACGTGCGTGTGCGTCCTTCTGGGTCTGGGGCACCTCACTCAGGACAGTCCTTCCTAGTCCTTCCATTTTTCTCTTTCTTTCTTTTTTTCTTTCTTTCTTTCTTTCTTTCTTTCTTTCTTTCTTTCTTTCTTTCTCTTTAGCATTTGCAGAATTTATTCAGTATAACCACAGAAGCATCGTCTTCATGCTATCACATACAGACACAAACACAGATATAGCACAATATCCATATTTAGCCCAAAAACATGCTTTTGGAAGCTCATTTATGTCTTCATATGCCACAGCCCATCATTTAAATAATGGATATGTAAAATGCCAATTCCTTTGCTGACTTTCTCAGTATCTTCTGCATGGATTTTCATGATGCCATCACATAAAGCTGCTGCTTTCCTTCCTCCATGGCTGCAACAATAGTATCTACTGCAGCAGAGTGACATTTTTTTTCAGGAGAAGTTAAGCCGGGACACATGATATTTGCTCCACTGAATACAAATTTGATGGCTCCTTTATCAACCTGCTGGTGTGGCAAGATAAAAGGATATTTATAGAGGAATCTTAACCTTGGATAAAACAGCCCTACTCAGTAATTCTCCATTTACTATAAAGATTTCTATAAGTTCACGGTTCTTGAACATGATCCAGAGTGAAGGGTGCGACTTTAAAGAGGGGCCTGGAGTGGGAAGGAAATAGTAAGGGTCTGGCCCGAGGAAGGCCGGCACTGACAGTCAGAGCTGTTGTCATTTCCCTTCCTTGTTTTTAGTAGCTGGGTAGTATTCCATTGTGTAAATTGTTTCACAGTTTTTTTTTTTATCCATTCTTTGGTTGAGGGACATCTGTTTTGTTTGTTTGTTTGTTTGTTTGTTTCTAGTGTCTGGCTATTATGGATAAAGCTGCTGTGAACGTAGTTGAGTGAGTGTCCTTGTTGTATGGTGGAGCATTTTTTGAGAATATGCCCAGGAGTTGTATAGCTGGGTAGAGCTATTCCCAATTTTCTAAGAAACTGCCAAACTGATTTACAAAGTCATTGTACAAGTTTGCACTCCCTCCAGCAATGGAAGAGTGTTCCCTTTGCTCCACATCCTCACCAGCATGTGCACTTGAGTTTTTGGTCTTAGCCATTCTGATGGGTGTAAGATGGAATTTCAGAGTCCTTTTTATTTGCATTTCCCTCATGACTAAGGACATTCAGTATTTCTTTTTTTTCTTTTTCTTTTTTACTTTTTAATTTTTTTAATTTTTAATTTTTAATTTTATTCTTTTTTCACAATTTATTCATTATATATCCAGATTGAAGCCCCTTCCCTCAGCTCCTCCCAGTTCCACCCTCTCTCCCTCTTACCCCCATTCCCTTCCCCTCATCCACTGAAAGGAGTTCTCTTCCTCTGCCATCTGCCCATAGCTTATCAAGTCTCATCAGGACTGCCTGTGTCTTCTTCCTCTGTGGCCTGGCAAGATGGCATTGGCAGGGGCAAGTCTTTCAGTGCTTCTCAGCCATTAGAGATTCCTCTGTTGAGAATTCCCAGTTTAGCTCTGTACTCCATTTTTAATTGGATTATTTCATTTCTTGGTGTTTAATTTCTTGAGTTCTTTATGTATTTTGGACTAATATATATTAACACTCTATCAGATGTAGGATTAGGGAAGATCTTTTCCCAATATGGCCCAACTTACAGCCCAAACCATGGGAAAGACCCAACCCCTGACGCTAATAACGATACTCTGCTATCCTTGCTGACAGGAACCTAGAATATCTGTCATCTGAGAAGCTTTATCCAGCAGATAATGGAATCAGATGTAGAGACCCACCAGTGAAACACTGGCAGAACTCAGGGAATCATGTGGAAGAGTTAGAGGAAGGTTTGAGGGAGCTGGAGGAGTCAACACCACAAGAAGACATATATAGGCAACTATCCTGGGTCATAGAAATTGAACCACCAACCAAGGAACATGCATAGACTGGTCCTTAGGCATTCTAAACTTATGAGGCTGTTAGGCTGCTTGCTCATCAAGTGGGTCCCATAACAACTGAGACAGAGGTTGTTGGAGTCTGTTGCCTCCTTCTGGATCTTGTTTTCCTAGCAAAGGTTGCCTTACCTTGCCTCAGTGACAGAGGAGACACTTAGTCCTGATGAGACTTTATGTGCCAGGGTATTTTGGTGCTCAGTGGTGTGGGGAGGGAGAATGGGGGAAGTGTGTGTAGGTGGAACTGGGAGAAGAGGAGGGAATGGGGTTGCAATTGGGATGTGAAATGAGCAAATAAAAAAAATTAATGAAAAAAATTCTGTAGTATATTCACAAAGGGTTGACTCTGAGACAAAATTAACTAAAGACCTAGAACTTAGGCTAGTTAGCATAACCATTATTGAAGGAGGTATGTGAGTTTAACATTCATATTGAAGAAAAACATTTCTGAAGATACATGCAGAATACAAAAGTTCTAAGATCTAGGAAAGGTGTATACAGAGTAAAAGAAATATGAATTTAGACAGCAAAAGTTGGGGAGGTATTAAAGAAATAAAAGTAATTTGCATTGAGCAGGACTAGGCCTGAAATCTGACGAGGCCTCCGTGACGTTAGAGAGATAGGATGGCTACAACAAATGGAGGGCTTTGGAAAGAAATTAAGCATCTGAATTTATCAGGTAATGAAAGGAACCATTCTTAGGTTTCTAATGTACATTTAGCAGGGCACGTCTTATGTAAAAACCTGTATTTACAAGATGATAGCGACCAGGTAAACAGAGATATGGGGAAGAGCTGGAGCTGGAAGCATCCAAAAGGACCAGCAAGTAATCTGGGAATCTTCGATGCCACTGAGAAGCTGAGAAAATGGAAAAATACAACAATGTTACACTTGGCAGTTTGTCTTTACTTTAATGACTGTTGAAAGAAGGGTTTCTGCTGAGTGATGAAGACTGAAGTCAGATTTTAAGGGATTAACAATGGTTTGGGGGTGGAAACTAAACACCACAAATATCGTTTACTTGGAAAAAGCTGGCTGGAAAAAATAAAAGCGAAGAGGGGAGTGTGATAATTGCTTGGAAGGATAGCTGAACTGAGGTTAGAATCAGAATTTTTAGGTATGGCAATATTTGTGAACTGTGGAGACAGCGGGTGAGAGGAGGCATTTTCAATGATGGTATTTTCTGATGGGAAAAACATTGTCTTAGTGGAAATAGAAAAAAGAGAGAGAACAGAGACTATATTGTACAAGTTACCCACTGGGAAGACATTTTATTCTCTATGACATACAAAAGAAATGAAAACAACTTAAAAGTTCATAAGGGGAAGTAATTTGAAGAAATTCATAGACTAGAAAGTACTTCATAAGTCAAAGGCACGGCCATTAGTAAGGAGACAGCACACAGATAGAACTCAGTGTTGGACAAGTGAGAATTATTTTAAAGTTAATTTTGGAGTAAATGCATGAGGAAACGTATTAGATTTCCATCGCTGTGTGGCGATTTATGCACATATAGTGGATCAAACTGACACTACGTCCTCTCTCGTCACTGATATGGGCAGGAATGCCAGCCAGCTCTTATGGGTCTCCTGGGGCCACAGGGCCACCATCAGGCTGCATCTTCAACTGGAGTCGATGCTTTTTTCCTAAGAGGAAGAGAGAGCATGATGAACCCTTTTGCAGAAAGAGAAGGCTCACTTTAAAACCACTGATCTAGAAGACTTAGCCCTAGTGCCCAGGAAAGCAGACCAAAGACTTCAAGAAGAGATCACATACCCCAACTATCTGGCCTCAGATGTTATCATTCCCAGATGACAAATTTATGCCCTTGCCACTGTAGGGAGCTTTTAGGAGCTCACCTCACCATCTCCCTAACATTGCTTGTTCATCCTGCCTGTCTTAAATTCTTCTAACAATGGTACTTTAATTTTTACACTTTCCTTGTTTTAAACATTTGGCGCCTATATTTGGAAGAAAAGGATAATGTCCTATTGATAAAGTAATAGAAACATGGAGACAAGCACGTTAGCACCAGACAGTGATCTGGTCTTTGCTGGGACACTGGCTTCTTCCCTAGCCTACCTCCAGCTTAACATTGGAAGAGGTAACCTTAATTCAAAAAATTGTTACCCACTAGATTGGCCTGTTAGCAAGCCTGTGATACATTTTCTTGATTAATAACTGACATGGGAAGGCACAGGTCATTATGGGTGATACCATTTCTGGGCTAGTGTTCCTGGATTCTACAGGAAAGCTGGCTGAGCAAGCCATGAAGAGGAAGCCAGTGAACAACACTCCTCTGTGGCCTCCACAGTAGCTCCTGCCTCTAAGCTTCTTTCCTGCTTGAGTCACTGCTGTAGTTGTCTTTGATTAAAAACTGTGATATCCTTATTTTCAAAAATAAGGAACAAGACTACCACAGAGGGCCTCTGAAAGACTCTGCCCAGCAGGGTATTAAGCAGATGCTGAGACTCATAGCTAAACTTTGGCCAGAGTGCAGGGAATCTTATGAAAGAAGGGGGAGATAGAAAGACCAGGAGGGGACAGGAGTTCCACAAGGAGACTGATAGAACCAAAAAATCTGGGTCCAGGGGTCTTTTCTGAGACTGATACCAAGGACGATGCATGGAGATAACCTAGAACCCCTGCACAGATGTAGCCCATGACACCTCAGTCTCCAAGTGGGTTCCTACTAAGGGGAACAGGGACTGTCTCTGACAGGGATGTGAACTCAGTGGCTGGCTCTTTGATCACTTTCACCTGAGGGGGGAACAGCCTAGCCAGGCCACAGAGGAAGTCTATGAAAGACAGTACTAATGAGACCTGATAAACTGGGTCAGATGGAAGGGTACGTGGCCCTCCCCTATCAGTGGACTGGGGACAGGGCATGGGAGGAGAAGAGGGAGGGAGGGTAGGGTTTGGAGGGAAAGATGGTATGGCTTACAGCTGGAATACAAAGTGAATAAACTGTAATAAATAAAAAAATATTAAAAGGAATTTTAAAAAACTGTGATATTGATGTATAAGTGAAGTAAACTTTTCCTTTCCTCCCAAATGTAGCCCAGTGGTATCCCTGTGGGCCCCAAAGAACAGGATCCACAACTGATAAACAAGAAGAGGAGAAGACTGTGGAGTTCTCAGTTCTCAATGCAACATGGATATCATATCCCATGCCCCCAAAGCTCGGGGATCATCTTGAAAGAGAGGGCAGATAACTGTAAGATTATTTATTATATATCATTTATTCACTTATATAAACATTATTTATTTATTATGTAACTGTGAGAGAATTGTACGAGATAGAGCGCATCTACATTGCAGCAGAATTTTCTGATTAGATAGGCCTGTAGCACACATGAACTCACAGTGGCTATGACTGCATGCATAAGACATGTAGAAGCTCAGCCAAAATCCTGGCATGGATGGGGAGGAGTTCATAAATTCCCACTGTTAGCTGACTAACCGTTGCTGGCTATTGCTGGAGGAGGGAGAATTAATTTTCCTTAGGAGTGAGGTCTTGAGAGGCTATGCGCGCTAAAGTAGATGATCCTACTCCGACGCACATACAGAAAGCACTAACTCCACTCCATGGGTTTAAAAAAGAGCACATGTGAAGCTGGGAGAACAAATGGGTAGAGAGAGAATCGGGAAAGTGCTGAAGGTTAGGTGAAGGGGCGAACTTGAAGAAAACTATTATATGCCTGCATGAAATTCTCAAAGAAGGAAAGAATTAAAAATTAAAAATTCTTGAAAGCATGACTCTGTGATGTTTCCAGAAATCTTCTATAAAACAATAAAGGGCTGTAAATAGTGGGTAAAACTACATTTAACGGTTCTCATCTTGTGGTGTGGGGTGAGGGGTTACTAACGAAATAAAAATAGATGTAAGAGGGGCTGGAGAGATGGCTTAGTAGTTGAGAGAGCTACCTGCTCTTTCAGAAGACCTGGGTTGCACAGTCCAGCAACAATGTCAGGTGGCTCACAGCTGCTTAACCCCAGCTCCAGGGGATCTGACGCTCTCTTTTGGTCAGACTGCACACCTGTGGCGTGTGCTCACACAGAAATGCACACGTGCACACTAATAATAATGACAATGACAATGACAATGATAACGTGTAGGAGTGCATCCTATAAAACAGGCTTTATGGGAAACTTCTATTAGGTGTAAGAAATATGTTATAACAGTTAAAGATAATATTCATAGGGAATTTACAGAAAATTTGAAGGTATATATGACTAAATAAAATTACCAACTACAAAATGACAATAATTTATATTTTTAATTCTTGTACTAATGGAAATCAAATCCACAGCCTTGTACATGCTGAGTGAGTGCTTTCAGCGCTGAACTAATTACCCAGTCTCAAGAAAATAGAATTCTAACAAGAAGTTTATGGTTCTTTAGTTATAGTTACTTTTAAAAAAATAGTTTTCAGTGTTTCATAGATAAAATGACAAAACACATAATTATAGGATGATTTGAACTACACAATTGGTTATCCTTAAATAATGACCATTTGTAGACACTATAATTTTCAAATTTACACATTAGCATTTTTAATACATATAAAAACTTTATGAAATTTGACCTTTGCTATTCTGCAAAGCAGACTGGGTAAACACAAATAAGCATTATGCAAATCATGCATTAGGCTAGTTCTGTGTAAAATGAATCATAATTTACACACATGTACACAGAAAGTATAATGATAAAATTAGTATTTTAACAGGTCATAATAGATACGTAGAAGCAAATGACACTGTCAGATCATACAGAGTACAAATGATAGCCGGGTAAGGAAATTTAGAGCCTCAAAATGGTATATGCCAAAAAGATCTTTAAAACGTGACAGCTGTTTGCAAACTCAATAATTGGTGTTCAAGTAGCATAAATATAAATGAAGCAGAATATAGAAAACCATAGTCTTAGTGAAATAAGAAAAGTCAACTGTGTTAAAAAGTTAACCACAAGAAAGAGAGAGCTCTTCAAATCTATTCAAAACAGACAAACACATTTGGTTCCTGCTTCACACTCATAATACTGTAACATGGGAGGCTGAGGCAGGAGGATTGCGGGAAGTTTGAGAGCAGCATGGGGTACATAGTGAATCCTCCTCTAGCATGGCTACAAAATCAAAGAAAACAAACAAACATTGCGTGAAATAAAAGGTGACATTCCACAGACCCTAAGAGACAGAACAATGAATTTTATTAAAGATTTTTACCAGTGTTTTACCGTTAAAATTTTTTTCTTGACAAACACAGTGTCCTCAGAGACTCACTGAAGTAATAAAATCAATAGTTTAAAACACATTATCACAAAGTGTGCACAAATTCAAGCCATATAAAATCTTAGCATGGAGAAGAAGTGGGCACAACATCCCACCCTTAACCAAGAAGCTGCATGAAATTGGTAACTGGGAGAGGAAAAATTAGTATTCAGCAATGGAGTGACACTTAGTCCATCAACCAGCCTGCAGGGCGGGCCTCAGTTGATCAACGCAAAACTTTCTGTGTGGTTTGTTGTTATGGTTTGGGCTTTTTGTTTTGTTTATTTTAAAGAGAGAGAGAGCATGAAATTAGGTGGGGAGGATCTGGGATGATTTGGGGGAGGAAGAACATGATCAAAATACATTGTACAATTTTTTTAAGGTAACTAAAATTGTAATAAACAGATTATACAAAACATAAATGCTCTTTATCTTGAGAATTAGATGTAGAAGTGTCTGGATCAGGAGCAAGAGCGATGGATCAGTGTTTAAGAGCAAGGGCTCTTCCAGAAGACTTAGATTCAGTTTCCAGCACCATGGTGGCCAGCAACCATCAGTAGCTCTATTCCACGGGATCCTATGCTCTCTTCTGGCCTCTGTGCACACTACACACATGTGGTACACAGACATATATGCAAACAAAATAACCACACACATAAAATAAAAGTAAATAAAATCTTAAAAGTGTCATTAGCTGAGAACATTAGGAACACATGTGGGTCAGATGACTCCTACTTACTTCAGCTACTTCCGAGACTTAAAAACAGAAGGAACAACTCATTTTCCATGAGGACATTGTAAGTAGGATCTGGGGCCACACTGACTTCCTGTCCTGCGTAGTTCACCTCTGCCCTTTCCTCCCAGATACCTACGGATTATTTTTTTCATTTCTTGAACATATATTTTTTTGTTATGGTTGTGTAGCTTGATGTTCTCATGAGACTTTTAAGAGTGGAAGTGGGGGTGTCTGACTCTTTTGACTGCTCTTGGGACCCTTTTCTTCCTCCTGGGTTGCCTCTTCCAGCCTAGATATGAGGGGAGGTGGCTAGTCTTATTGAAAACTTTATGCCATATTAAGCGGATATCTCTAGGATTTTTGTTTTATTTTCTGAAGGGAAACAAATTAAGACTGATTCCGGGGTAGAGGAAATATGGTGGGAGAAACTGGGGAGAGTGGAGGGAGGGGAAACTACAATAGGGATGCATTATGAGAACAACTAAAAAACTTTAACTACTAGGACAGAGAATAGATTTCTTTCCTCACATATATACTCATTATCTCTTACCCTGCCTCTACTACTCCAAGTTCCTGCCTACCTACTCTACCAACAAACAGGTTTCTAAGTGATAATAATAAGAAGATAAAATAAAAACTAACACATCTGAGTAGGACAAAATAAACAAAGAGAAAAGAGTCCAGGAAAAGCCACAAGAAATAAACACAGAGACCCATTTGTTTGCACACTCAGGAATCCCATAAAAACATTAAAGTAGAAGCCATAATATCTACCAAAAAGACCTGTGCAGGCTCTCTGCATACTGCCTCAGCCTCTGCAAGCTCACATGGGCTTCTATCTAGTTGACTTAGTTGGCTTTGGTGTCCTCTGTTTCTTGACTTTTATACCTTTTCTGCCTCTATCTTTTGAAAGGTTCCCTGAGCCCTATGGAGAGGGATTTGATGGTGACATCCCATTTAGGACTGAGTGTTCTGAGTTGTCTCACTTTCTGAAAATTGTCTGGCTATAGGTCTCTGTATTTGTTCCCATCTTTTTTAGGAGGAAGCTTCTGTGATTGATGGCTGAGCAAGGCCCATTAAGAAATCATTTTAGCAGCATAGCATTTGTTTTTTCCTGGTTCCTGGTTATCTCGTCTCAGGCTTGTGGTCACCCAAGTAGTGACAGGAATAGATTTCATCTGTGGATTGAATTTTCCATGAAAGAAGATACTGGTTGTAACAAGCTTTGTACCAACATTGCAATAACACATCTTCCAGCTAGAACATCACTGTAGTTCAAAGGTTTTTGGTTGGGTTGGTGTTTGTGTTTTTCCTTTTATAGTGCATAGTATCTTCATGTACCAAAGATGCTAGTACATAGGTGTGAAGGCTTTTTGTAGACCCAATCCCAACTTCTCCATATTGTCTTCAGCAATAGGGCCTTGTCTTCAGTTTGTGGAAAGCAATCTATAGCGTTAGCTACAGCCTAGGGGTTATGGGGGTTCTCACGGACCTCTTTGGCTAACATCTCAATTAGATGCGACCCAATCCTGCTACTGGAAACTTCACTTGGTAAGAAGTGCCTAGTTGGGACTCTGTCTCCCTGATTTTTGTAGATTTCATTTAGATTACCTTCTATAATATGTATATATCTTAGAAAGCTTCTGCTCTCTGAGATTTCCATACTACCCCTTAATTTTAGCTGTCTCTTCGCATATTACCTCCATTAGTCCCCTCTTCCCTCCCTTGTTTATTTGATCTCCCTGTTACATTCCTCCCCCAACTTCTTATTCTTCCCTTTTTTAGGGACATACATCTATCATTCCCACTTAGTCACAATCTCTGTGGCTCTATGGATTGTAACTTGGTTATCATTGACTTAACAGCTAAAATCTACATATAAGTGAATATATTCCATATTATTCTTTCTGGATCTAGGTTATTTCATTCAGATGATTTCTTTTGTAACATCTATTTACTTGTGCATTTCATGATTTCATTTTGTTAACAGCTGAGTAATATTTCCTTGTATAGTATAAATGAACCACACTTTCTTTTTTCAATCCATTTGTATATACCTAGGTTGTTTCCGATTTCTGGCTATTATGACTAGAGCAGCAATCAACATCATTGATCAGTTTTCCTATGGTAGGAAATACAGTGTCCTTTAGCTAGAAGCCCAAAAGTGGTATAGCTGTACCTTGAGGTAGAGGGATTCCCATCTTTCTGAGGAGCTGCTATGCTGAACTCCACACAGGCTGCACACGTTTGCACTCAGATGACATCCCCTTAATCCACATCCTCTCCAGCATGAACTGTCCTTTGTTCCACCATCTTAGTCATTCTGACAGGTTAGGATGAAATCTCAAGGCAGTTTTGATTTTCATTTTCCTGATGGCTTATGGGTGTTGAAGATCTCTTTAAATGTTTCCTATCTATTTGAGCTTTCTTTTTTGAGAATTCTGTGTTTAGATGAGTGTTCCTCCACTACCACCTCCTTTTTTGCTTTGTTTTTTTGTTTTGTTTTGTTTTGGTTTCTTTGTGTAGCCTTTGCTGTCCTCTACTCACTTTGTACATAAGGCTGGCTTCAAACTCACAGAGATCTGCTTGCCTCCGCCTCCTCAAGTTCTGGAATTACAGGCATGTGCCACCATGCTTGAATATGAGTACCCCATTTTTAATTGGGTTATTTGACTAGTTTTTTAAAAGTTCTTTATATATTTTTATATTAGCCCTCTATCAAATGTGTAGTTTGTAAAATATTTTTCCATTCTGTTGGCTGCCATTTTATTTGAAAGATGGTGTTTTGCTTTCCAGTTTTATGAGGGCCAATTTATTAATTGTTGATATTAGTGCCTGTGTTAATAGTGTTCTGTTTAGAAAAAGTTTTAAATTCTCCCGTGTCAATGAATTCGAGACTATTCCTCACTTTTTCTTCAATCACTTTCATTGTATCTGGTTTTATCCACTGATACTTTTATCTAATTGGAATTGAGCTTTGTGTAGTGTCTCAAGTATGGATCTGTTTGGATTCTTCTACATGCTTCCATCCAGTTAGACCAACACCGTTTGTTGACAGTGTTGTCTTTTGTTCTAGTGTGTATTTTTGACTTCTTAAAAAAATCAGATGTACATGGTTGTGTGGATTTATAACTGGGTCTTGAATTTGGTTCCATTGACTATTGTGTCTGTGTTTGTGCCAATACCGTGATGTTTTTATCACTATAGCTATAGCTCTATAATGCAATTGAGGTCGGGGATGGTGATACCTCTAAAAATTCTTTTATTATTGAGGAATGTTTTAGTTATCAGATCTTTTGTGTTTTCCTATGAAGCTCAAACTTGTCCTTTCAAAATTTGCAAAGAATTGATTTAGAATTTTGATGTGGATTGCACTGAATCTGTAGACTGATTATGGTAGATGGCAATTATTACTATATTAGTCCTAACAATTCATGAGCATAGGCAATCTTTCTGTCTTCTGATACATTCTTCAATCTCTTTTTTCAATCTCTGAAAACTTTCATTATATAAATGTTTTACTTTCTTGGTTAGAGTTACCCCAAGATATTTTATATTATATTATTTAAGGCTATTGTAAAAGGCCTTGTTCCCTGATTTTTTTTTCAGTCCAATTGTCATTTGTATGTAGGAGGACTATTGATTCTTATGAGTTAACTTTGTATCCAGCCACTTTGCTGAAAGTGTTTATCAGCTGTAGGACTTCCCTGGTGGAATTTTAGGGTCTCTTATGTATACCATCATATCATCTGAAAATGAAAATAATTGACTTTTTTTTCTTTCCAATTTGTATCCCTGTGATAACTTCCGGTTTTTTTGTTTGTTTGTTTGTTGTTTTTTTTTATTCCTGTAGCTAAGACATCAGTGTTTCTAAGTACTTGGAGGTGAAGCTCTGGAATTGACTTGGTCTGGAGCTCTATAGGAGGAAGAAAGGCAGTGTATTCCACTGGGATCTTCTTAGTCCCCTGGGAATGAGGGCAGAGAGTGAGAAGGGACCATAACAGATAGTCTGCTACAGAACTGGGATGAGAATGGGTGATTGGATTTGGAGGGAAGGAGTGAGAGTGAGTATCTGAAGCTTGCCTACCTACCTTGCTGACTCACTTCCTTCTCTGGCAGGCTTGGCTGGCAGATTCCCCTGGAGTGCCTATTGGAGTTGGGAGCTGTGATAAACCAGAGTGGGAGAGGGAATGTCTGTGTGAGACATTGGAGATGGGGGAGGTGGGATGGGAGCCTGCAGTAGCTAGGCTTCTACAGAGCCTGGGATGAGATTCAGGGATTGTATTTGGACCAGAGGAGAAAGAGGTGAAGACCTTCAGTTAGTCCACCTGCTTTTCTGCATGGAATTGCCTGCTGCCTGTGGCTTCTATATTAAGGTGATTTGGAAATTTGTAAATTTTATTTCACCAGAGTAGTGTTTATTGAATACTGAGTATAGTCCAGGTCATATGTCATCTGTGGAAAGACAATGGCATTCGGAAAGCATCCACTGATGCATTTAACGCTTCATTCTCAGAAGAAGTTAAGCTTAGTGACTTACAAATCTCTACATCATTAGCTCTTGCATGTTTCCTTCTTTTGTCCCTCCTCCCAAACACTTTTCACTCTTGTAAATTTTGTTTAAATAGAAAACAAATGAAAGAGACCTAGCCAAGAGATAACAGGGGCAAACTAACCACAGCTGTATAACACAACACTGCACAGTTCTGAGGAAAGAACATCATTGAAAGTTGAGTAATGAGGTTAATGCAGTAAGTATTGTTGCTGAGTTTTAAATGAATGAGCTTCTCTGTGTTGTGATATGAATGGTATTACTGCCGTCTTCTTTTGTTAATTTTTCTTTCTGGCAAATATATATGATAAGTTATATAACAGACCTGAAACCTCCTTGAAAAGTAGTGTAAATAAAACTACAGTTATTATTTTAATTGTTGTTAATATGTAGTATATACCACCATATCTGAGTAAAATTTTCTGATATAAAGAGTTTTGATTTATGTTTTTGATAGCAAGATGGGCATAAGTACTTGAGAGAGTGAATTATTTTTAGAGAATTTTTAGCTCTTTCTGGTTTGGGCATCCCGTAATGTGTTATTCCTTGATGCTGCGGCTTTTTAAAAACACCTGACTGCAACTTATGCGTAGTACAGCTACGCATAAGAACACACATGTAATTGTTTAATATGAGATAATCAAATTCATGAAACAGCATTGACTTTTGAGTCGAGGAAGTCAAGTACTTTTATTATATTTTACTATAGTTCACATATTTCTATTTTATTTCATTAAAAAAACTATTTATTTTGTGACTCCAGTTTGGATAGTGTTTAGATATATGTTTCATACACATACATATCTTTAACAAAGACTCTGCTGAAAACAAGCTATTAAATTTAATAGAATGACTCAAACAAAAATCAAATGTTTGTCCTGTTGAATTTCAGAACAACAAGTTCTACAAAGTTGCATCCTACAGTTGAAAAGTCCTGAGAGTGTTGCATATGAACTTTCAAAGCCATAACATAGTTGGTTAAAACAAAAGCCACAATGTTCCAGATCCCTCCCCAACCCACGGTGACCTTCAGGAGGAATAAGCACGGAAGGAAATTTGTATGGGTGAAGATGGGAGGAGGTTCTAACTTGGTAAAGTTTTTCATGTGGAGTTACTAAATTCATGTGAAGTTTTTAAACTGTCATTTCTGTCTTTTAAAAAATAAATTAGTAGTATTATCTATTATATTGCACTATTATTATATAGTATATTATATATTATATAGCATTATATATAATTATTGATTATTAAAGCTTGTAATTCCACATTTTCTCAGTTATCCTACCTTTATTGTGTACAAAGAATGAAAATAATAGTTCATAGTATCACAAAATACTTTGTGTTATATTTGCTGAGATATAATTAATAGTTTTCATTTAAATATTGAATTTTAAAAGTAATTTTAACACATCTTGAGCCAGATAGTGAGGTAACCTATTTTTTAATATTAATGAATCCTAATACAAGTATACATTTACATTTAAACACATGAAATAATAGAATTACAAGATGGCTTAATTGGGAGGATTTTATTTCGATTATTAGTAAAAAACTGATTTATAAAAGAAAGCACTAGTTCATTCATTAGAATTTCCAGGGAAACAGAATCATAAGAATGGAAGAAGAGAGTAGAAAATTGGCTTAGAGATGGGGAAAATGAGAAGTCCTAGAGAATCTAAAAAACTAGAGATACAACAAATTCTGTACATAATAGTTTGAGGGACAGGGAAAATGGGATACATCTCTGTCTGAATATAAATTGCCAAAATCCAGAGAGTTCAGTGTCTTGAGGTAGGAAGCAACAGATTGGCCAGCTCTTTAGACTGAATTTTCTCTTCCACACTCACAGATGAGAGTAGATAGTTACTGATCCAATAACTGAATGTTAAGTGCTTCATAAGCAGTTTCAAAATCACTCTTAAAAACGTTATCAGTTTTTTGTTCATCCTTCTGTTAAGAAAAGATTTGTTTTGAACATCTTTGAAAGATGAAAATACATAATTTCTAAACTATTTTTATATACTAAGCAGTATGCTTTTGTTTTCTTTATCTATTTTTGGATCTTAGAAAAAAGTTCATGGGTTATATGATAACATGCAGAAAACATGTCATTTGATAATTAAGTAGAGAAAATTGCAAGATTGAAACTCTGTTCTGAACTTCTCTCTAATGTCTGAACTTTCAAGGTATACAGTTTTCAGAAACCTTTGTGGTAGGGTGGCCAACTATGACAGCGACAGAGAGCCCACACTATTGAAGGTTCTTGTGGAAGCCAAGACAGCTCTAACACACACTCCACAGCTAATGGCTCCTCCTCTTAACTCTGCTCTCTCCTACATCTGTTATATCATGGACGCTTTTAGAAAGATTCTGGGTCATTCATTTTTATATCTCCAGGGCTCGACATAATAAGTGGTGTATCAAAATAAAAATAATACATTAAATTATATAGTACAACGCAGGCCATAGAGTAGGAGCAAACTTTTTCAGTATATTAAAGAGTAGTGACTCGCTGAAGCATCAGTTAACCCCCACAGTGTACATGAAGCATCCATATGAGGCTAGGACCCACACTTACTTTCAAAGGCAGATGTCTTATCCGGAGACACATTTTGTTTAAAACTAGAAGACTTGTGATTATTTACTTTATGTTGAGATATTAATAGGAAGAGTGATAAACGTCAAAGAAAAGAAAAGTATTGGGTATTCACTTCAGTTTCATGTCTTTGGAAGGAACGATGCAGTAGGAAAAGACCAAAGCTAGAAAAGTGCAAGGATGTGGACTGTTATAGCGAAGCAAAATTCTCAAGATGAACATGTGAGTGAAAAGGCAGGCCTCTCTGAATGAGCCTGTGGTAGGGTTTGCATAAAAATTCATAAGGGATCATTTTATAACACTGAATAACAAAAAGAAAGCGTGTACAGAGCCTACCCAGTGCTCATCAGGAGGACAGCGTCATGTGATCAGAGTCATCAGAATGTGCTGGGAGCAAGCGTCCTAAGCTCTCCAGTGCTTAATATAATATATGCGATAAGCACATGTTTCATTCTTGTTGCCAAGTGATTTACCAAGAGTAAATCTAAAGAGATCACTCTCAGGTTGACATTCTGTGCAGTCCTATCCATCATACCTAGAAAACAAATCACTGTCTGTCTAAGCTCTGTGTGATATATGCCTATGGGAGCTTAGGAGCTACCTTTCCGATTAGACCATCTGCCACACTGCTGCTCAGTACACTGTAAGAACAGTGCTCATATTCAAAGAAAACTAACGTTTACAAAGTTCTAAAGCTTTATTATTTCTTGCTGCTAATTTCTTAATGCACCAATTAATAAATTGAAATTTATTGTAAGTGCGTGTATAAAGAAAAATGCCTGATAATATTGTATTCAGTACCGTCTGTAAGTTCAGAAATTCACTGGGAGTTTTAGAATGTATCCCATATAGATTGAGGTTCAAGTACTTAAATTTATACTTAAACTATGGAAGAGTTAGTTTCTTTGAAATGTAATTGTTGGTATTTATGTTTAATGCTTATTTTTATTTTTTATTATTTATTTTATATTTAATGATTATATTTTAATGATTATTAATAATTAGTTAATGATTATTTTGCATTTTTTGCAACAAGTGCTGTGTCATTTAGTAAAATCTGTAAATTAAAAAATCAAGAATTAGTAATTAAAATCTTTATAGTGTGGCAATATAGTAGAATATGGCAATATAGTAGAATACTCACTATGACTATATATGGAAGTCTGTCAAATTTTACATTTTGTGTATAGTCTTTCCCTTTATTATATTCATATTCTTGGAAAAACATTTTAAATATATACATGCAAATATCATGCACATATATTATATATATTAATCTTACTTGTTGATTTAATACTAGACTATTTGAGGTAATACCATAAAATATCTTGGAGTCAAATACAGATTTTTTTTTTTTATAAAGAAACTGTGTTAAGCATATTTAAATTTCATGGCAGTTTGCTTGTGTCTGCTTTCTGACATTCTGCAAAGTGGAAAGATACCAAGTGATTCACTCATTGAACTACACTTTCCAAGTGGGTCTAAGCATTCCGTGTTCTCAGCACTAGAGGAGTTTGCACTGAGATAGCCATCTGCTAGCTGAGGGAGAGTGGCTCCTTGCCCTGGATTCACTGTGTGCTCTTGAGCGAGTCACCTCACATTCTTGAACCTCAGTCAACCCATTTGGAGAATTAGGTGAAAGCTAAGCCTTAGTGAGAAACAGATGCTGCATCTGAGATGAGTTTTCTTGTATAAACAAGTAGTTCCAGAGTTTAATTCCAAAGAGTTGCTGTGTGGATGCGTAGCTTTCCCGAGGTAGACAAGTGCACGAAGGTTTCAGGGTGAGCATTTTTGCAAAAGAAATTAGAGTGTGATGGCTCTACGTCTGTTCTTCCAAAGTATTTCATCTAATTTTATTTCCCTCCTACTCTCTTATTAGATATCTACTGTTGTGATTTTTTATGTTCCATGCAGGCAAGCTGATAAAGGATGTTATGATTTTTCTATGCTAATTTAAACTTTTAACAGGTTGATTAGGTTTCAAGGTAGGAGGAAATATAGCTCAAAAGTCTATTTATTCCCATGTGGAAGTTAAGACTTCTTTTGGGGATAAATGTTAACAATCGGGAGATTTAAAGACATGTGGTTTTAGAGACAGCAGCTAAGTTTGCATTTTGGTTTAATTCCCAGTAGATTACTTGTCACTTTGGTAAATCCTTACATTCTAAAACACTTTATACTACAGAGATAGATAATTTAATAAATGGAAAAGAATTTCTCATAGGAAAGAAAACCTCTCTTGAGAAATGCCTAAATTGTCTGATTGCTTTCTCTGCTTTATAGTGGCTGCTTGGTTGATTGAAATAGCTATGAACATCAAAGTCAGATCTGTGCTTCCAAAAAACCTCTGAGCTTGCCATTGCTCTAAACTTGTGTTTCCTGTGTTGACTCCATGTACGGCTATCATCAGTGCACATTTCAAGGCTTCAGGTTAAATGCATTGTGGTTTTCATTGCACAACTTTTTTTTGTATTTTAAAATAAGAATAAGAAACATGTGAATCAGAAAGCTAATGGATACTGTTGTACTGTTGAGAATTCTCCCTCAGCTAGTTTGCGATGCTCTGATTTGTATTTTGGCAGCTTTGGTGCTCTTGCATTTGACATTGGCTAAAGGAGCAGTAGCTTGGCCTTTGAGTGGAAAAAAAAATTAGAAATTTCAGGGAGAGCAACTACGTAACAGAAGGCCTGGAGCCACTTTCTTCTGAAGAGAGATGAAAGCCTTACTATCTGCTTTCCTCTGCTGCCCACGCAGAACTCTTGACTTCATGTGAGAACATCTGTGGGAGAATTTGGCCCTGGGTAGTTTGAGAAATGAAGCAACATGCAGTGGTGTCAGATGCAAACTAACTGTTGGCCAGAAGAGGGTTACACTGGGAAGAGTAAGAGCGTACTGGGAAGAAGTCGAAGACCTTAGCATTGGGAGGATCAGGAAACCCTAAATTTAGACTGTCTAGACAACATATCTGTTGGAAGTAACCAGTTGATGGAGTACTTTGAATAGCAGCCTGGATGTATAGCCGTAGATGTTATTACATCTATCTATCTGTATGTCTATGTGTCTATCTCTATCCATCTCTCTATATATATACGCCTGTGTCTAACTATCTACATGTCTTTGTGTCTATCAATCTCTCTATATCTATATCTATCTATATATGTCTGTGTATCTATCTATCTATCTATCTATCTATCTATCTATCTATCTCTATTTATGTCTGTGTCTATCTATCTGTATATCTCTCTCTCTATATATATATGTCTTTGTGTCTATCAATCTATGTATCTATCTATCCGTGCATATATTTATATATCTATGTATTTATCTATGAATCTGTCTATGTATCTATATGTCTACCTATCATCTCTCTCTGCAAATACATATACATATTTGTACATGGTTTTTCAGAACAGGCTTTTTTCTGTAGCCCTGGCTTCCTGTAGACCAGGCTGGCTTCTAACTCAGAAGTCCACCTGCCTCTGCCTCCTTCATGCTGGAATTAAACCTGTGCATCAACACTACCCCTGCTGAAGGTATATTAATTTATATTTAAGTTATTTTAAGTGATTTTAATTTAAAGATGCTTATACCCTGTCTTATATGGAACAGTTGGATTATATTTTTCTCTCTAAAAGGTTTATGTTACTGATATAAACTCTAACCAAATATAATAATTCTTTATATTTAGATTGATATATGTAATTCATATATAAACTCAACATATATTACTCATATACATGTATTATAATATCTATATAGAAAACCATATAATGTATTTTGAGGATATTTCAAGTTATATTATTTTGAGTGATAAAAAGCAATAGTTCTTATCGTTATGAGACTAGTACCTGCTCCAGTGTGCTGGACACACTGCCCAGTGACCTTGATTACTGACCTTGCCATTCCTGCAACTGAAAGTAAAGTTGTCAAACTCAAAGTAGAATGTGAATGTGTGAGATTTTATCAGATGGGACACTGTGAAAATAACTGGTAGTGTTTTAATCTGGCATAAAGTTTGGATTTTGTGTTACTTTGTGATACAAGCATATTTAAAGAATGAGAAAATATAGCAGTAGGGAAATGGGGGAATGATGGATTAATGAACTAACCTTGGTCCTGAAAATTTTCAAGAGATGAATTGATATTTAATGAATTGATATTTAAAGGGCCATTTCCTTATCTTTACATTTTGGAAATAAGTAAAATGTATTACTGGCAAATGAAATATTTCTTTTTATAAAATTTCCATAAACTATATTTTGACAATGTTCTCCCTTATTACAGGTTCTTTCAGATCATTCCTACCTTCCTACTCACCAATCCGTATGTTCTTTTTCTCTCTAAAAAACAAACAAGCCCAGAAGCAGAAAGACACACATGGTATATGCTCACTTATAAGTGGATATTAGACACATCATATAGGATAAACATACTAAAATATGTACACCTAAAGAAGTTAAGCAAGAAGGAGGACCCTGGATAAGATGTTCAATCCTCATTCAGAAAGGCAAATGGGATGGACATCAGAAGAAGGGGAAAACAGGGAACAGGACAGGAGCCTACTACAAAGGGCCTCTGAAAGACTCTACCCAACAGGGTATCGAAGCAGATGCTGAGATTCATAGCCAAACTTTGGGCAGAGTACAGGGAATCTTATGAAAGAAGGGGGAGATAAAAGACCTGGAGAGGACAGAAGCTCCACAAGGAGAGCAACAGAACAAAAAAATCTGGGCACAGGAGTCTTTTGTGAGACTGATACTCCAACCAAGCACCATGCATGGAGATAACCTAGAACCCCTGCACAGATGTAGCCCATGGCAGTTCAGTGTCCAAATGGGTTCCATAGTAATGGGAAGAGGGACTGTCTCTGACATGAACTCAGTGGCTGACTCTTTGATCACCTCCCCTTGATGGGGTAGCAGCCTTACCAGGCCACAGAGGAAGACAAAGAAGCTAGTCCTGATCAGACCTTATAGGCTAGGGTTGTAATTAGTAAATAAATAAATAAATTTTAAAAATAAAGCAAAAGATCCCAAACAAAGCAAAAACAAAAACAAAAATAAGAAACATATACATACCTTCCACAGAAACAAAAAGCAAATAAACAAGCAAAGACTAATAAAAGAAAAACTGCAGAAACAAAGCAAAATCAGAGAAAAGGTCTACAAAAATACCATTGAATTAATGAGACTCCTTTGAATAAAACTGACCCTTTTTTTTTTTTTTGGCCTAGAAGGGATTGATAAATTGCAGATAATTTTTTTGTTTAGAGGTGGCAGCTCTCTTCCCTTACCCCTCCAAATGCTGGGACCCCAACTTGCAGGCCTTGTGTGTACTGCCACTGTCCCTGTGAGGCTTTTTAAATGTTTATTATTACAATTTATTCACTTTGTATCCCAGCTGTGGCCCCCTCCCCAACCCCTCCCAATCCCAACCTCTCTCCTTTTTCTTCTCCTATGCCCCTCCCCCAGTCCAATGATAGAGGACCTCACCTTTCATCTGACCCTAGTCTATCAGATCTCATCAGGACTGGCTTCTTTGTATTCCTCTGTGGCCTGGTAAAAATGCTCCCCCCTCAGGGAAAGGTGATCAAAGAGCCAGCCACTGAGTTCATGTCAGAGACAGTCCCTGTTTCTATTATTGGGAAACCCTCTTGGACACTGAGCTGCCATGGGCTACTTCTGTGCAGGGGTTCTAAGTTATCTCCATGCGTGGTCCTTTTTTGGAGTATCAGTCTCAGAAAAGACCCCTGTGCCCAGATTTTTTTGTTCTGTTGCTCTCCTTGTGGAGCTCCTGTCCCCTCCAGGTCTTTTATCTCCCCCTTCTTTCATAAGAATCCCTGTACTCTGCTCAAAGTTTGGCTATGAATCTCAGCATCTGCTTTGATACCCTGCTGGATGGAGTCTTTGAAAAGCCCTCTGTGATAGACTCCTGTCCTGTTTCCTGTTTTCTCCCTCTTTTGATGACTGTCTCATTTGTCTTTCTGAATGAAGATTGATCATGTTACCCTGGGTCCTTCTTGCTTAGCTTCCTTAGGTGTACAGATTTCAGTATGATTATCCTATATTATATGTCTAATCTCTACTTATGAGTGAGTATATACCATGCGTGTCTTTGTACTTCTGGGATACCTCGGTCAGGATGATCTTTTCTAGATTCCACCATTTGCCTGCAAATTTCAAGATTTCTTTGTTTTTAATTGCTGAGTAGTATTCCATTGTGTAAATGTACCATCATTTCTGTATCCATTCCTCCACTGAGGGACATCTTGGTTGTTTCCAGCTTCTGGCTATTACAAAAAAGCTGCTACAAACATGGTTGAGCAAATGTCCTTGTTGTATAGTTCAGCATCTTTTGGATATATGCCTAGGAGTCGTATGGCTGGGTCTTGAGGTAGCACTATCCCTAATTGTCTGCGAAAGCACCAGATTGATTTCCAAAGTTGTTGTACAAGTTTACATTTCCACCAGCAATGAAGTAGGGTTCTCCTTCCTCCACATCATCTCCAGCATGTGTTATCACTTGAGTTTTTTCTATGTACTTTTATTAATATGGGTTCTCTCTCTCTCTCTCTCGCTCTCTCCCTCTCTCTCTTTTTCTTTGCTTAATTTAGGTAAGAGTTTGTGTAACTTGCTCATCTTTTCAAGGAAACAATTCTTTATTTCATTGATTCTTTGTATTATTTTAATTTCCACTTGATTTCTTCATTTATCTTTATTCTTTTCCCATCTATTGTTTAGCTTGTTTCTATTTTGCTTAGATCCTAAAGTTCATTATTATGTTTCTTGTTTGAAGTCTCTCTGAGTTTTTAAATGTGATTAGTTGTAGGTTTAAACCTTTCTCTTAAAATAGCTTTCATTAGGTCTCAAATGTTCTGTTTGATTGTGAGGTTATTTCCATTCATTTCTAATAATTAAAAATTCCTCCTGATTTTACCGATGAGTCATTCATTATTCAATAGTACATTGTTGAGCCTCCATGGATATGCACACATTCTGTCAATTATCTTGCTGATAATATACAGTTTTTTTCCCCGTTGTAATCAGATAAAGCATAAATAAGAATTTGAATTTTCTTGTATTTCTAAGACATTCCTTTTTGTCCTAACATGCTAGATACTATACAATAGACAATCATGCGCTAGGAATATACATCGTACAGCATATGACTGTAATATTCTCTGTATAGCTGTTAACTCTATAAGTAATAGGACACTTCACTTCTTCTTTCTTGATTTGCTTGAATAACCTGCCTACTGGTGACAGTAGAATATTAAACTCACCTACTATTACAGTGTCAAGTACAATGTATGCTCTTATGTTCAGTAGTGTTTATTTTATAAAACTAGGCACATTGATGTTTACACTGATGTTTAGAAATGTTACCTCCTTTTTACAGATTTGTCCTTTAGCCAGTATGAAGTTGTCTTTTTGTTTCTTCTTACCAATTTTGAATCAAAATATTATGTTTGTGAAGCAGAACAACTGCATATGCTTTCCTCCTGGAAGTTCTATTTGCTGGGAGTATCTTGTTCCACCCTTGGAGTCTAATGTTTTACTCATTTTTCCAGTGGGTGCCTTTCTTGCAAGCAGCAAATTGATGATTCCTGAATCCACTCTCTTATTCTGCTCACCTATGAATAGAGAATTGAGCTCATTAATATTTACTATTTTTACTTAAATATATATATTCATTGCCGTGGTTTATTGAGACTCTCTCTCTCTCTCTGAAGGAGCTAGGCAGGCTGCTGGGGGATAATTGTCATTAACAGCCCTTTTCTTTTTTAAACACACATCATTTATTTATTATTTATACAGCATTCTGCCTGTGAACCAGATCTCACTATAGATAGTTGTGAGCCACCATATGGTTGCTGATAATTGAACTTAGGGCCTTTGGAAGAATAACTACTGTTCTTAACCTCTGAGCCATCTCTCCAGCCCGGGACTCTCTTAATACCTTCAAATATCTTTTATGGCACTGGTTTGGTGGTCATTAATTCTATTTTGTGTTTACCACAAAAGATCTTTTAATTCTCTTTCAGTTATGTGGGATAGCTTAGGTAGATATATTGTTTACTATGGAAGTTATTGTTTAAAGTGTCAATGTATAAATTTTTTCATACAGTATATATGGATCTTATTCTATCACTTCCCAGATTCTCCTTATCTTCCTACCCACCTAGCTTTATGTTATCCCTCCCTCTCTCTCTCTCTCACACACACACATACCACCACCACCACCACCACCAATACCAAAATAAAATAAAATATAACAAAACATGAACTCTATCTTGCATTAGCCAACAACCTCTGGGCATGTGACGTGCTCTGGGGTTATATATAGTAAGATATAACTCTATCTTACTATCCACACTTACCTTTCTAAACATAACCAGTTTAATTCTTTATCCTTTTTTTGTAATGGACATCACTGATACTTTCCTGTACACTATCTAGCTTCTTTTCTTCTGGAAATATTTTTATGTGAGGAGCCAGTTTTCTCACACTCTCAGCCCATGTGGGTTAGTTAGAAGGAGTTATTGTCCCCAGCTGGAGCAATGGGCGATGACATGACCAAAGCATGGTAGTGGGAACGTCGCAGCCACAGTTACATCCTGCCAGGTAACGGCCTCAGCTCTGGGACATAAGATGGAACCATTGGTTTTAAAATAGTTGTTTCCATTTGGTTTGTTATCTTCTCAACAAAATTACCTGCAGGTGAGGGTAACCCTGAGAGGAAAAAAAAGCAACATGACAGATGGAGGGACAAATGCTGGTAACGTTGTTCAAATATATTGATCCAACTATGCTCAACATAACTAGTCTTGACATTTTAAATTGCAATCCTTCCTTTGCAGTGTTTATTTACTTTAATTCACTTAGAATTAAGTTTCTGTCCCTTCCATAAAAAATTCCACCACTTCATATCACTTTCTAAATTGTTTGTGTTGTGTTAACAAAAGTCAGTATGTTGCTTATTAGACTTATTTATAACCTAGTTAAAAACTTTCTACAGGATATAATGTGTATATGCTGGAATTAACATATTCACAGTCAATTTTCTCTAATATTCTGTTTTAAATTTAAAGCAGTCTGTTGTACACTCAGAATTTCTAGGTTAGAAAGAACATTTGAGATAATTTCCTCCAATCTTTCTGATTAACTTAGAAACTCCATAGACAGCATTAGGATTCCATGAGACTTTGTTTGGAAAAATTGAAAAAGCACAAATCCAGGGCACAATTAGTTTGTTATTTGTCATTTAAGTAATCTAGAACAGGTTACTAAGCTGTTTCAAAGTCAGTTTCTTTAACTATTGCTCTCAAATTGACTACTTGTTTTTAATAGCTGATTAGTGATCTACTGTATAAATATTCCACAATTTCTGTATCCATTCTTCTGTTGAGGGACTTCCAGGTGGTTTCCAGATTCTGGCTGTTACAAATAAAGCTGCTGTGAACATAGCTGAGCAAATGTTGAATGGTGGGACATCTTTTGGGTAGATGACCCAGAGGAGTGTAGCTGGATGTTGATGCAGTGCCATTTCCAATTTTCTTAGAGAGCGCCAGAGTGTAACTTGTAGGTAAATGGATGGAATTAGAAAAAAATCGTCCTGAATTATGTAACTCAGAAACAAACAAACAGAAAAAAACCACACATGGCATACACTCACTTATAAGTGGGTGTTAGTTGTATAATATAGGATAGCAATACTAAAAGCTACAGACCTAAAGAAGCTAAACAACAAGAAGGACCCTAGGGAGGATGCTTAAATCTCATTTAGAATGGCAAAAAGGACAGACACCAGAAGTGATGGAAGAGAGGGAACAGGATGGAAGCCTACTACAGAGGGTCTTCTGAAAGGCTCCATCCAACAGGGTATGGAAGCTGATGATGTTACTTAAAGCCAAATGTTGGGCAGAGTGCAGGGAGTCTTATGGGACAAGAGGGAGCTAGAAAGACAGGGAAGGGACAGGAGCAACACAAGTGGACCAACAAAGCTAAAAAACCTGAGCCCACAGGGTTCTACAGAGACTGATGGCACCAACGAAGGGCTATGCATGGAGAGGACCTGGACCTAGACCCCTTGCTCAGATGTAGCCTATTGGGCATCTTAGTCTCCATGTGGGTTCCTGAGTAAGGAGAGCAGGAGCTGCTTCTATTATGGATTCCACTGCCTGCTCTTTGATCACTTGCTGTTGGTGATGTAGCCTTGCCAGGCCACAGAGGGAGAGGATCTAGGTAGTCCTGATCAGACTTGATATGGGCAGATGGCAGAACTCCCCCTTTCGGTGGACTGGGGGAAGGAAATGGGGGAAGAGGGAGGGAGGGTGGAACTGGAGTTGAAGGAGCAACTTCAATCAGTATATGTAATGAATAAATTATTAAAAAATAAAATAGAAGAAATAAATACGACTACTTCATAGTTTATCATATTTTAAGATTATTATTAATTACAATTTATTCATTTTGTACCCAGATTGTGGCTCCCTCCCTTATCTCCTCCCAGTCCCACCCATCTTCTCTCTTCCCCCTCTATGTCCCTCCCCTAGTCCACTGATAGGGGTGGTCCTCCTCCACCACTATCTGACCCTAGCCTATCAGGTCTCATCAAGACTGGATGGATTATCTTTCTCTGTGGCCTAGTAAGTTCACCTTGTTGAACAAAAAGCAGGCAACCAAGTTGATGGCAGTAACTGTCCCTGCACCCCTTACTAGGGAATCCCCATGGATACTGAGCTGCCATGGATTACATCTGAGCATAGGGTCTAGGTCCTCTCCATGCATGGTCCTTGGTTGAATCATCCATCTCTGCAGGACCCCTTGAGCCTAGATTTTTGGTTCTGTTGCTCTCCTTGTGGAGCTTCTGTCCCCTCCAGAAACTTCTATCACCCCCTTCTTTCATAAGATTCCCTGCACCCTGCCCAAAGTTTGGCTGTGAATCTCTGCATCTGCTTTGATCCCCTGCTGGATAGAGTCTTTCAGAGGAAGTCTAGAGTAGGCTCCTGTCCTGTTCTGCTTCTGTTTTCAACACAATAGTGTTATTATCTAGCTATATTTCTTGGCAACAATAATTATTTTTTAAAAAGTATCATGGTAAACTATGAAGTAGTCTTAATTTTTTCTATTTTATTTATTTATTATTTTATTTATTTTTCAGAAGGGCAAACAGGATAAACACAGGAAGCAGTGGAAGAAAGAGAACAGGACAGGAGCCACCACATCTGTCCTCTGAAAGACCACCTAGCAGGAGATCGAAGCAGATGCAGACTCACAGCCAAGCTTTAAGCAGAGTGCAGAGAATCTTAAGAAAGAAGGGGGAATAGGAGGACTTGGAGAGGATAGAGTCTCTTCTCTACAAGGAAACCAACAAAGCCAAAAATCTGGGTACAGGGGAGCCTGCAGAGACTGATGCTCCAACCAAGGACCATGCGTGGAGAGGACCTAGATCCCCTGCTCAGATGTAGCCCATGGGCGACTCAGTTCCCCAATGAGACTCCCCTACTAAGAACAGCAGGGAAACTGACTGAACTCAGTTGCTCTTTGACCCCTTCCTTCTGGTGAGGTGGCTTCACCATGCCACAGAGTCAGAGGATCTAGACAGACTTAATAGGCTAGGATCAGATATTAGGGAAGGAGCACTCCTCCTTTTCAGTGGACTAGGGAAGGGGGGTTAGGGAGCAAGACGGAACGAGGGTGAGGACAGAAGGAGATGAAAGAGTGGGCTACAATTGGAATACAAAGTGAATAAGTTGTTAAAACTAGTAAAATAAAAATTTTTAAAAAGAGAAAAAAAGAAAAGAAATAAACCAAGTCGAACTATCCCTATTTGCAGATAACATAATTTTTTGCCTACAGGACCCTATAGAATATTCTAGAAAATCATTGGACCTAAGAAATATTTACAGTAAAGTTTCATAACACATAATCAATATTAAAGAGTATTTTTCCATATATATGGAATTTATATGAGTTACATATATATGTATATATATAATACTTCCCCATATATATGTGTGTGTGTGTGTGTGTGTGTGTGTACATGTGTGTGTGTGAGTGTAAAGTGTACTCTTAAAGAAAGAGATTAGAAGAAATATCAGTTCAAATGAAAACCGACAAAGCTCTATTTTGCCCAGCGCACACTCTGCCCTGGGCACTTGTGAGAGCCCCATAAGCCTGCTATAAGCTTCAGGGAGAGTCAGCATCTGTGGCTGTTGTTCTTGTGAAGCATCTACCTCCTTTTTTTAATTAAATTTTATTTTTTATATTAATTACAGTTTATTTACTTTGTATCCCAGCTGTAACCCCCTTCCTCATTCCCTCCCAATCCCACCCTCCTTCCCTCCTCTCGGTTCCTGCCCCTCTCTAAGTCAACTGATAGGGGAGGTCCTCCTCTTTCCCCAACTGACCCTAGCCTATCAGGTCTTATCAGGACTGGCTGCATTGTCTTCCTCTGTGGCTTGGCAAGGCTGCTCCTCCCTTGGGGGTGGGGAGGGGAGGAAAAGGTCAAAGAGCCAGCCACTGAGTTCATGTCAGAGATAGTCCCTGTTCCCCTTACTAAGGTACCCACTTGGACAATGAACTGCCATGGGCTACATCTGAGCAGGGGTTCTAGGTTACATCCCTGTATGGTCCTTGGTTGGAGAATCAATCTCAGAAAAAGATCCCTGTGCCCAAATATTTTGGTTCTGTTGCTCTCCTTGTGGAACTCCTGTCCTCTCTAGGTCTTACTCACTCCCTCTTCTTTCATAAGATTCCCTGCACTCTGCCCAAAGTTTGGTTATGAGTCTCAGCATCTGCTTTGATAGGCTGCTAGGCAGAGTCTTTCAGAGGCCCCTCTGCTGTAGGCTCCTGTCCTGTTTTCCTGTTTTCTCCTACTTATAATGTCCATCCCATTTGTCTTTCTAAGCAAGGATTGATCCTCTTACCCTGGGTCCTCCTTCTTGTTTAGCGTCTTTAGGTGTACAGAATTTAGTATGTTTATCCTATCTTATATGTCTAATATCCACTTATAAGTGAGTATATACCGTGTGTGTCTTTCTGCTTCTGGGATAACTCACTCAGGATCTTTTCTAGATCCCCCCATTTGTCTGCGAATTTTATGATTTCTTTGTTTTTAATTGCTGAATAGTATTCCATAGTGTAAATGTACCACAATTTCTGTATTCATTCCACTGTTGAGGAACATCTGGGTCGTTTACAGGTTCTGGCTATTACGAATAAAGCTGCCATGAAAATGGTTGAACAAATGTCCTTGTTGTGTACTTGAGCAAAGACACTGTCGTCAAAACAAAACAACTGCTTACAGACTGGGGAAGGATTTTCACAGTCCCTATATCTGATAGAGGGCTAATATCTAGAATATATAAGGAACTAAAGAAGTTAAAAAGCAACAAATCAAATAATCCAATTTAAAAATGGGTACAGAGTTAAACAGAGAATTTTCTGTTGAAAAATAAAGAATGGCAGAGAAACACTTAAAGAATTGTTCATTGTCCTTAGCCATCAGGGAGATGAAAATCAAAACGACCCTGAGATTTCACCTTGCACCCATAAGAATGGCTAAGATCAAAAACTCAAGTGTCAACACATGCTGGAGAGGTTGTGGAGAAGGGGGAACCCTCCTCCATTGTTGGTGGGAATGTAAACTTATACAACTTTGGAAATCAATCTGGTGCTTTCTCAGACAATCAGGAATAGTGATTCTTCAAGATCCAGCTGTACCACTCCTAAGCCCAAAGCACCTACCTCCTTGTAGGTTATTTTAGCCTTCCAAATCTAGCCCAAATTTTACAAAGTGGCAAAAATTCTAGATTCTACCACATTTGATTTAAAAGCTAGATTATCGGCCACGATGTTTATGAGGAGTTAAGCCTAGAGAAGAGCACACATCAGTGTTTAATAATGCTGGTAACTGTCTAATTATTGCTGTGTAGTGCTTGAATAGAACAAGGGACCTTTGAGGGCAGGGACCAGGTGCTGCTGTGCCTCAGGTTCTCCTCTCTCTGGGTGTGAGTTGAATATGTATTTCCATTTCCTGATTCAGAAAGCATTGTTTCTTCCAGAAATCATAGAGGGCTTGTGGAGGGATCCACGCAGGACTTCTGGAGACCTGGGTCCTGGCAATTGTGTTGCTTCCTCCTTACACTTTGAATTTTGCTGAGAAAATACGGTTCTATGTAAATCAGAGACTATGGTGAAGGGTTTCTGTTGCACTTACAAGGAGATTGAAATTAAGAGAAATTTAACATGCATTAAGAGACTATTTTCTATTTTCTTAATAAAGATAAAGTAAAAAATTGTACAAAACATATCGCTGTCATTTTCATAATATTATTGTTCTTTTGTCTAAAGAATGTTAAAAAATGAATGAAGCAGTGTAGGTGTGCTAGACAGGTCTTATCTGACTTCCTAAACAAATGCTCTATTTTAGATAAAAGCAAGGCTTTCTTAATAAATAAAATTTCAGGCACTCGCTGGTGTTTTATTGGTTATTTTCAGAGCTGCATTATGCTTGATACTGTCTCAGTATTTCCATTATAAATCCCTCTTCTCAAGAGGCTATAACTGCTCTAATAAAAAGAATGGCTTCAGGCAAACTCTAGAAGCATTTGCTCTCAGCTTAAGAGGACTTTTGTTTTTCCAGGTCTTGGGAATAAAAATCTATTAAATTCTTTCAGAATTATAGGAGTGCTGAAGAACAGCATGAGGGAGGGGACCTATATGAATTACTGCTTTCATGTGTATTTTCTTACCTGAATTCTGATTTCTAAAGCATTTTTTTTTGTGGGCCTTTCTGCTTGGTTAGCAGCTCCTGCGTTATCTGAATCAATTTAACACCATTCATCATATTTCTCATATATTTTAGAGAGGCTTGGGAGATTTGGGGGAGATTTTGAATTCTGAGAAAGACTTTGGATGGTTTAAAAAGGCTGGATTTTAAAAGTGTTGAAAATTAGATTGTGGGATTTTTAAAACCTGGAATGTTTTATATTGTAATGCATCATAATATTAATATGAGATCTGAGGGAGGAAAAAAATAAATGTTATGGTTATAGTGATGTGTTTTGTGCCAGGTTGACAAGGAATCGATTGTGCTGGCTAGTTTTATGTCAACTTGACACAAACTGGAGTCATTTTAGGAAAAAAAAATATCTGCTGAGAAAACGCCCTACTACACTGGCCTGTGAGCAAGACTGTGGTACATTTTCTTGCCTAAAGAGTGATATGAAATATCATTGTGGGTGGTGTTATCCATGGGCTACAAGAAGGCAGACTTTGCAAGCCCAGAAGCAACATTCTCCTGTGGCTTCTGAGCCAATACCTGCCTTCATGTTCCTGTCTAAGATTCCTTCCCTGACTTCCCTGGTGACGGATTATTATCTACAATCTAAAATAAGCCCCCTTCTACTCCAGGTTGTTGTTGTCCAGGTGTTTAATGACTCCAACAGAAACTGAGAAAGCTATAAGTATGACATAGTATTAGCATCTAGAATACATAAAGAACTCAAAAAACAAGTCTTTGACTTGCTTGGTTAGGGTTACACCAAGGTACTTTATGTCATTTGTGGCTGTTGTGAAGGGTGTTGTTTCCCTAATTTCTTTCTCAGTCCTTTTGTCTTTTGTATACAGGAAGGCTACTGATTTTTTTGAGTTAATTTTTTATCCGGCCACTTTGCTGAAGGTGTTTATCAGCTGTAGGAGTTCCCTGGTAGAATTTTTGGGGTCACTCACGTATACTATCATATCATCTGCAAATAGTGATAACTTTACTTCTTCCTTTACAATTTGTGTCCCCTTGATCTCCTTCAACTGTCTTATTGCTCTAGCAGGAACTTCCAGAACTATGTTGAAGAGATATGGAGAGATTGGGCAGCCTTGCCTTGTCCCTGATTTTAGTGGGATTGCTTTAAGTTTCTCTTGGGCAGAGTGCATGGAATCTTATGAAAGAAATGGGAAATAGTAAAATCTGGAGAGAACAGGAACCCCACAAGGAGAACAACAGAACCAAAATATTTGAACACAGGTGTCTTTCCAGAGACTCATACTCCAACCAAGTACCAGGCATGGAGATAACCTAGAACCCCTGCACAGATATAGCCTATGGCAGTTCAGTGTCCAAGTGGGTTCCATATAATGGGAACAGGGACTGTGTCTGACACAAACTGACTGGCCTGCTCTTTGATCACCTCCCCCTGAGGGGGGGAGCAGCCTTACCAGGCCACAGAAGATGACAATGCAGCCACTTCTGATGAGATCTGAAAGACTAGGATCAGAAGGGAGGAGAGGAGGACCTCCCCTATCAGTGGACTTGGGGAGGGGCATGCATGGAGAAGGGGGAGAGAAGGTGGGATTAGGAGGGGAGGAGGGAAGGGTTTATGGGGGATACAAAGTGAATAAAGTGTATAATAAAAGTTAAAAAAAAAGAACTCAAAAAACAAAGAGTCATGGAAACAAATGACCCAATTAAAAATTAGACTAGTGGGATCACGATTAGAAGAAATAAATACGCTAAGAAATATCTCAAAAAGTGTTTGCTGTTCTTAACAAGTAGGAGAATTCAAATTTAAGCAACTCTGAGGTCTCATTGTACTCCAGTCAGAATGGCTGACAACAAATGCTAGGGAGGTTATGGGCAAAGAAGACCCTTTATTCATTGTTGGTAAGAATGCAAATTAGCACAGCCACTCTGGAGTATCAGTACGACAATTCTCAGAAAAGTAAAAAAAAAAAAAAAAAAAAAAAATCTACTGTAAGACTCAGCTATGCACTCCTTAGCATGTGCCCAAAGCATCCACACCCTAGTCCACAGACGCTTACTCAGCTGGGTTCATTGCCACTCTATTCACACTAACAGGAAATGAAAAAAAAAAAGTCTAAATGTTCTTTTCCATATGAGTCTATAATGAAGATGTGGAACTTATACATATTGGAATACTATTCAGCTATAAAGAAAAATTAGGTCATGTAATTTTCTGGTAAATGGATGGACCTACAAAAGATTATATTGATTGAGGTCCCTCAGTATAAATGCTTTATTTCCTGAGATGATGGATTGGGATGAGAGCCATACTCAAGCTTTTTGGACATATGGACTGAGCTCAGAGCATTTCTTTATCTTTTCTAACTATCCCTAGGCTTAGGCTTGGGAGCTTCTAGCTTCTGTACAGTCCAATCTTCTGCAAACCCAGCCCCTGATGATGCAGCCTTGCCAGGCCATGGAGGAAGAGGATCCACGCAGTCCTGATGAGACTTAACAAGCTATGGGCAGATGGCATCAGTGGAGAACTCCCCCTTTCATAAGTGGACTAGGGGAAGGGGATGAGGAAAAAAGGGAGAGAAGGCGGGATCGGGGTAGTTGAGGGAGGGGGTTTCAATGTGGATATATAATGAATAAATTGTGAAGAAAAAAAAACTTAAAAAAAGAGAAAAGCTTCAGTTTCCAGCCCCTGTCTGCTAACCTAGGTCTAGAATGTTTTCAGCCTCTGAGGCTTACTGTTGAATAAGCTTACTCTTTCTAGTTCTTTCTGAACTCTGGCTGGCTGATTTAGTTCAGCTTTTCTGGCTCAGAACTCCTCTCTAATCTGACTGCTTCAAACTTGCATCTCTCAGCTTTTCACTAAATTATTCTGCTTGGAAAATTGCTCTTGAACTCCCCAAAATGAACTGCACTGAATGCACAAACTGAACAGAACTGAATGGAACTGCAAGAACTCAACAGAGCTCAACTGCATTCAACTGAACAGCACTGAATCCAACTCCGCCTCTCTCCCTGAACTGCTCTTAAGTAGACTCTCATCTGTTCTTTTGAGAATTGGGGCATATCCTTTCTCGGACTCATTCTGTCAAATCATTTTCTCATTTGTCACTTTGTCTATGCCTCAAGTAGAAGTCACTGTTTGGGATTAAAAGTGTATACTAAAGGCATGTCTGTGTTCCTGCCAGATAAATTAAAGGTGTATACTAAGGTCCTGCTTGTATTCCAGCTGGATCACATAGACCTAGGTCTTTGGATATCATCCCTTGCCAGAGTAGCCATGTTGCTGCATTAAAATTCCTCTATAACTCAGATCCAGAAAGACAAATAGAGCATGCTCTTTCTCATATGTGGTTGTTAGCTCCAAATCTTCAAATGTGGGAGCACAACATGGAATACACAGAAAAACCAGGAAAGTATTAGGGGACTTGAGAGGGAGAGAGCAGGGGAAAAGTGATATAAAGCATGAAATTAAAAATCAGGGAGGAGGGAGGTCAACACTGAAGAAGGAAGGAAGGAAGGAAGGAAGGAAGGAAGGAAGGAAGGAAGGAAGGAAGGAAG
>NW_026596225.1:816652-905189 GCF_907164565.1 Psammomys obesus
AAGGAAGGAAGGAAGGAAGGAAGGAAGGAAGGAAGGAAGGAAGGAAGAAAGGACAAAAGGAGGAGAAAAAAGGACTGATAAATAACAAGGTTGTTTGATAAAGCCTCAAGGAATTGTATTATTCATATTTACCTTAAATTATATATGATACAAATCTCTCTCTCTCTCTCTCTCTCTCTCTCTCTCTCTGTGTGTGTGTGTGTGTGTGTGTGTGTATTTTAAAGGACTTTATGACACTTTGGCTGAGAGTCCTTCTCATGCAATAGACTAACAGAAACCCCAGTAGAAGCCACAATTATCATCTCTTACAATGGTTAATCAGTGTAGCCCAAGTGACCCTCTAAACAATATGGACTATTGTGATTTTCCTTGATTGCCTGTCAGAAATTCAAAGTGAGTTTCTATTGCTGATAACACTGCACATATAGGACACAGAATTTTGCTTATTTTGTTCAAGTTGGATCTAACCCAAATACCTTTTTCCTCTGGTCTAATTTCCATGATACTAAAAATACTGTGCAACCTGGCAAAGCAAAGAAGCATTTACTAGTGCTAACCAACCACAATACCTGTGGATCACAACAATGGCCATCACGGCAAGATGGCAAGATACATGTAAAGTATGATAAGTGCCACTCACAAGTTGTTGGTCACCAACAGCTGTCTAATGAAGGCCCATTCAACATGAGGAAAAATTATGCCTGGTACTGGAAATCTATCTAGTGAGGTCATGGATCTTAGAGGATAAGCTAGTACCATCAGTTTCCTAAATCAGTATAATTTCTAACTACATTCTAAATCTTATCATTATAACCAGAAATAACTATAGCTACCACACCTTGCTAAAGAACCCTCTTTTTTCAGAAAATGGAGATCACCACAGAAAACCTGAACCAGACAAAATAAAAGAATCAACGAGTCCGTGAAAACCCACATAGATCCAGCTAAACCACAACATAATGCATCTATATCACAGTCTTGTATACATGGCTTAGAAAACATTACTGAAGAGGGACTGAGTGAGTATCCTAGCCAGAATACCAGGAAGTCTTCTTTGAAACAGTCTTTCCTAGAAATGCTACCTAAACAAGACCTGAACAAGGACAATATTAACAGGTATGCTCTGTTGGCAGGAAGAAATAGAGAGATCACACCAGAGATAATGAGCTACAGTCAAGTAATAACTATTGAAAGAGGGAGAATTTGCTTTACCTAGAAAGGAAGCCCTTGATTATGTAATCCGTAGTTGTCATCTCTGAAACCATATACACCCAAACAACAAAACCAGAATCCACGCATTGTGTTTATGTATATGTACCTGCTTATACATGAATACATACATACATACATATAAATATAAACACATATGTATGTGTGTGTGTAACAATCACAATGAAAGAAAAAGAGGCCATCAGTTTGAGAGTATGGAGAGGAAACACTGACAAAGTTGGAGACAGGGGGCTTGGGACTGGCTGGAGAGATGAAAGAGAAGAGGTAAAACAATGAAATTATGTTTTAATTAAATATATAAAAGTAAAAGTAATAGCTGGGTATGCTGACCACTAGCCTAACTCTAGGTTCAGGAGAAAAAAAGAGAGAGAGAGAGAGAGAGAGAGAGAGAGAGAACCTGTCTCTCAAATGAGTAAGTTAGAGAGCCATCAAACAGGACACTAGGATGCCTGATGTCCTCTGCTGGCCTCCGCATGCATATATATCTACACGCACATAATAGAAATGCAACATGCACACACACACACACACACACACACACACACACACACACTAAATTTGAGGTATCAGAAGGCATCACTGCTGTACTGTGCTGAAGATATCAGTTATTCTGCCTCCAGCCAGGCATTTATTCATTAATCCGTTGCATGTGTTTTGAAATTTCCCATATGCCAGGCACTGTGCCAACACTGAAAATGCATGATGAAAAGGTTCCAATCCTGCTCCTCTCCAAACATGTAATAGTCAATAGGTCAGACTAGGAAGTAAAAAGGCAATCATGATGCAATGTATTGCATAGTATAGCAATTTATTTAAGTAATACTCTCCATTATGAATCAAATTATGTGCAGAAAGGACACTATTTTCTACCAGATAAATCAAATTTATAGCAAACTTGAAATCCTAAATGTTTTAATTTAGAAAAGCCAAATTTGACATATATGTTATATACATACTTATGTATATGATATATATATATACACATACTTATAAACTTATGTTTTTGCTTTGCCATTTGAAACAGCATTTCTCAAACCATAATTGTCTAATTCTCTCCTGTCATAGATATGCATCCTCCTTGCAACCAAAGGTAATTATCCCTGAGTACATGAACTTAAAATTTGGATTACGATGGACTAAAACCACTGTGGAAGTGCTGAAACCACAAAACAGGAAGAAATGAGCACAGTAACAGTGTGGGCTGCTTAGCATAAACACCCAGGTCCAAACAGAAACAGCAGCAATCAGTAGCAATACCCGAGACCTGCTGTCACTTTCTTACGCTCAAGTCTCTTAATCTTCATTTAATTTTACTGTTTAAAAGAAGTTTTAAATTTCTATCTTTAAGACTTAAGACAATAGAGCATAAAAGTTATATTTATTATCTCTGGGAAGCCAGTTACCTGAGGTATAGCTTTTTGTATGTTTTCCATCTATTTTACCAAAATACATAAAAGTCCAAGATAAAAATAAAAGAACAGCTTGAAAATTTAGATTGTCCATAATGTTTTTACATAATCGTGAGAAACAAAGGCAAACCTGCCTTGTTGGGAGTAAAGAGAAGCACTCTGTGACTTGCCCAAGGTCACGCAGCTATAGACAGAGTGAGGACTATGGCTCCCTAGTTTTGGAGATGTGCCTAATGACAGCCATTCCAGGAGATCTGGGGACCAGAGGCAGGTTTTTAAGTCATTCACAGCTTTATATCAGTCAGAGCCAAGGCATATAAATAAAGCCAACAAGAGAAAATAAATGTAGTCAATGTATTATAGAAACTCATCTGCAGTAAAGAAGAGCCTAAACGAACAGTGTTAGATGGCTGCAGCAGCTTTAAGAACAGAAATCGGAGGAGGTCATACTTCCCACGTGACCAGAGCAGGCATGAGGGGAGATGAAGAGGGCCCTGAGCTGAAATGGAAACCTTGTAAGAGGGGTCTTCATGTGGAGCTGAAAAGGGAACTTCAGAAGAAGAGTCTGGGGGCTGAGTGGGTACAATCGGTTGGATTTTCCATAAAGGAATTGGAAGATGTGCCACATGGAAAGCCAAGTTACAAGACATCTCAAGGAACACAGAGAACTTGAGGTAACTCTTGAAAAAAGCAGGGTATAGGCAAGACAAATAAAGGTCTGAAGTAACGTAAGGCTTTTGAATGCCATACCACTGTTTATTTTCTTGTTTGCTTCTTTGTGACATTTTACTTATGGAAGGAATTCTATAACTCAACAAGCTTTGAAATTCACCATAGTAAAACCATCGTGATTGTAGACACATATTAATAATCTTCATAGTGTTTTCTACAAATGCTGCCATTCCATTTTTGAAGCCTAAAAGCTATAATTTTGATTTTTCTTTAAAAATTTAAAAAATTCTTAAAATTAACATGTAGTTACATCATTTTTTCCTTCCCTTTCCTCCCTTCAAACCGTTGCAATATAAACATTCTTTGCTTTCTTTCAACTTCATGTCCTCATTTACATTAATTATTGTTATGTGTATATACGGATAGTATATGCATACATATTTCTAAGTGAAACTTGCTCAGTCTCCATATTGGTACTTGGAAGCCAAGTCTCAATAGATGCATCTGCAAAATATCTCCTGCACTTAAGGTTCAGGGGGCATGGCAGAAGAGGTGCTAGAGCAAGAGTTTGCTGTGAGATAGTTCCTCCTCCCAACACCAGAAGCTGTGCCTGCAGAGTCTCAACACCATGACTGCCTAAACAGGAGTTCAACAAGTACAATAGACATATCAAAGTGGGAGGGGGAAAGCCACGAGGACTCAACCATACTCAAGGGACTACAGACAACCAAGGTTATTGAGAGTAGGAAATAGAGTCTTCCCTGAGAACTAGCACACCAATTCTTCACTTCTATTTTTCTCACAGTCCATAGAGGCTTTTTATTTATTTTTACATCTCTAGCAAAAGAATCCCAGGATTCCCCCTCCTGTTGTAGTAAATTTAAAAAGTGTGGGGCTATAATATTTACTATTAGCCCTAAGAGTATCATGTCAATATTCTTTAAAAATTTTTTTTCATGCTACAATATTTTATTTTATTTTTTATTACATTTTTATTTTTTATATTAATTGCAGCTTATTCATATTGTATCCCAGCTGTAGCCCCCTCCTTCATCCACTTCAATCCCACCCTCCCTCTCTAATCTCCTCCCATGCCTCTCTCCAAGGTCACTGATAAGGGAGGTCCTCCTTCCCTTCCATCTGACCCTAGAATATCAGGTCTCATCAGGACTGGCTGCATTGTCCTCCTTCGTGGCCTGGCAAGGCTGCTCCCCCCTCAGGGGGAGGTGATCAGAAAGCCAGCCACTGACTTCATGTCAGAGACACTCTCTGTTCCCCTTACTAGGGCCCCCACTTGGAGACTGACCTGCCATGGGCTACATCTGAGCATGGGTTCTAGGTTATCTAGGTTATATCCACGAATGGTCCTTGGTTGGAGTATCAGTCCCAGAAAAGACCCCTGGGCCAAGATTTTTTGGTTCTGTTGCTCTCCTTGTGGTGCTCTTGTCCTCTCCAGGTCTTACTATCCCCCTTCTTTCCTAAGATTCCCTGTACTCTGCCCAAAGTTTGGTTATGAGTCTCAGCATCTGCTTTGATACACTGATGGGTAGAGTCTTTCAGAGTCCCTCTGTAGGAGGCTCCTGTCCTGTTTCCTGTTTTCTCCTTCTTCTGATGCCCATCCCTTTTGTCTTTCTGAGTGAGGGTTGATCATCTTACCCCGGGTCCTCCTCCTTGCTTAGCTTCTTTAGGTGTACAGAATTTAGTATGTTTACACTATCTTATAGGTCTAGTATCCACAAGTGGATACTAGATTGTGTGTGTCTTTCTGCTTCTGGGATACCTCATCCAAGATGATCTTTTCTAGATCCCACCGTTTGCCTGCAAATTTCATGATTTCCTTGTTTTTAAATGGTGAATAGTATTCCATTGTGTAAATGTACCACAATTTCTGTATCCATTCTTCCCTTGAGGGACATCTGGGTTGTTTCTTTGTTGTGAGGCTATTGTCTTGTTCCTACTGAAGGCACTAACTTGGATGAAGCTGATAGAGAACTCAAAATCCCTTAGAATTCTACACCCTATAGCCACTGTTTTGTTTGCTTTTATTTGAAGAGTATACACAAGCTACAGTGGAGCTGAAATGGTATCTAGTTTAGTGCAACATGGAAGTCAGGGTCTTTCTTACTAAGTGAAAATAGACAGGGAAGCTCCTTCCTGAGTAGGCTTCAAGGTTTGCCAAAGTTAATTTATTTTGATATTGATAATTACCGTGTTATTATTTTCAGTTATTAAAAGTGTAGCTGGTGATAATGTTCTCTGGAAAAAAAGAAAAGTGTGAGCATCATTACTGTCCTTAAGCTGCTCTTCAGATCAGGAAGTGAAAAATCCAGGAGATAATTTTCTGCATTATCAAACTCCCACAAACCACTGCACAATCAGCATGGCCTGGCATCCCTAGCACTTTCTGTCAGTGCTGTTATCTCAGCCCTCCTCATGTCCTCCCTGAGAAGCTTAGCTCTGGGATGAGGTTGCCATCCCCTAAACTGTCATCCTTGGGTCTGAGCTTTTTTACTTCCTTCAAAGTCTAATTCTTGAAACAATTTTTGTATCTTGAACACTTTCCCTTATCTCTGTGTAGACGTTAAAAAGGTGTCTGCTAAGGAAAACTACACCTGACAATAAATTCTTTAAGAAACATAGATATCTAGAAAGATCAAAGATAATAGGGACTGAAATTTGTAAGTGATGTTATTTTAAACAAATATGGGTGCAACTGATATCCTGTGACATTATGGAGTGTTATAACATTTTATACTGTAGGAGCCAGAGAAGAAAAAGTCTGAAGATCAAAAGATGAAGGACAGAAGTCTAAGAAATTTTCAATATTATTTAAACAGTTATCTTATTGTAAGTTAGGGTGGAATTAGAGGCAATGCAATTTCAGTGAAAAAGAAAACCCTCAGTTTAACTTTTAAAAAAATCTTCACTGTAGGTGTTATAGTGGGCAAAAAATGCATGTCTGTAGCTTTCAATTAAGCTAAAATTATAACCCAACTCATTTTAACTATAATCACTCATTGAATTTTACAATTAAAACTTCATTTGTATAGAGCCCTGTATCCCAGTGTTCTTGAATCTATGAGTAAAAACATGGGTGTAGTCATTGACATATTATATTATTGAATTAGATGCAATCTAAGGGCCTGAAAGAATAGTTCACAGGACGATCCCTTGCTGTGCAAACATGAAAACCTGAGTTCTGATTCCAGACACCCACGTTTTCAAAACAAAGACTGGGCATAGGCACATGCCCATTTACTTGTAATGTGGTCACTAAGAGGCGAGAGTTGAGACAGGAGGATTTTGAGATATTTCTGGCCAGCCAGCCTAGTAGGTCTGTGAATTCCAAGTTCAGTGAGAGACGTTGTCTCAAAATGAAGTGCAGAGTGACAGAGCACCCACAGACAGCCTCTGACCTCCACATGCACACACAGGAGCTTGCATAGGCGTATATCTACACAAAAATGAAAATGAAAAAATTATATGTAATATGGTTAAGAAATCATAGGCCAGGAGCTCTAAGATTGGTGGAAAGACAGACCCTCAAAGCCCTTGATGTCTCACAACAGCCTGTGTGCTCATCAGTGTTCTGAGTGACTGCTGCCCAAGTGTCCAGAGCACTGGGCTAGGAGAGACTCATGGAAGACAAGCCATGTGTACGCTATCTCCCTGTCACTCCTACAAGTCCTGTTCTTCACTGAGCCTGGTTGTCTGAAGAAATAGATACTATACATATCCAGTTTATTCTAGGACAACTGCTTCAAGGGCTTGAGGTGGGCTGCAAGAAAGATGTGGAAGTATTTTGAAAGATTAAAATGCCCTGTTTATGTAAGCTGCCCTTCTAATGTGGTCAACACGACCACAGATTTGAAGACCTTCTTAGCTCTCAGCATGTTCCACCTCTCCATTTTGAACCACATCCTTGATTGCTGCCTATTAACCTCCTCACATATTCAGTCATTTATCTTCTGGTACGTACACCCAGAGGAAGCACCAAACTACTTTTTTTCTCATAACTTTTAAATTACAAGAAAGTAAGACATATAAGTAAAAAGTCTGCAGAGCACCTAGAGCATATGCAAATATAACTTCATATTTGGATCTTTGGGGGTTTCAATAGACAGGAGCTCATGGCTCCATATTTTCTGTTCATATTTTCTCAGTTAGCCAGTGATCTGATGATGAGCTGATCTGTGCTGCTTTAGGTGAATTTGGTGACAGAGCTTTGCCTCCTTCATATGTGGAAAACAAGCAAATTTACAAGGTTATGATCTTCATAGCTCATCTGCATTGTCTTCTTCCACTCCTTAAGTCCATTGCTAACATCTGATGCTGCTTTGGGACTTCCTTGTTTGTGTTACATTTTATCCCCTGCTCTCTTTAGTACCTACCAGTTATAGGTTAGAGAACCTGTACCTCAGTCAGATGCCTACAAAATACCCTTCTGAGGAAGGCTCATTACTTCTGATAAAATTCTGGGCTCACTTCAGCCTCCACTCCCTACTTCTGCAACCCACAAGGGTCTGTCCTGCCTTTTCTGTGCCGATGTGCAGAGAATGTGTGCCTGCACTTAATGCTCTGTCACGTGACTCTCAGCATTCTGCTGTGCTGAGAACAAAATTAATGTCACTCCTGTGTTTTTCTTCTATACTGTTGACTTTCCTTTTGCTTTCCTCTCACCTATAATGATGTAATACATTGATTGCTTATTACATCGGATGTATTTCCTCTCACTGTCAGCTCATTCTTGTTTCAATCTTTTATTTATTTATTTCCATTCTGTAAACTTAAATCAGCTTTGTCTCCTCAATATGAGTCTGTTTAATGCAAGGCTATGTATTCCGTGGCCATTTGTCACTAAGGTTAAGTCTTAGAAAAATAAAATATTTGACCTCACTGTTCATGTGTTTCTGATCCTTATGTCCTACATGCTAGAGAACATTATTTAATGAAGAATAATTGAATTCTGGACTCCTGACAATTTTTTCATTCAAAAAGAAGTCTGAAAAAAAATCAATCAAACAATCAATCATTTAGTAAAATTTTGAGAAACTATAAACCCTTTCAGTTATAGTTTTTATCATCTTTATTACATGTGATATATATATTTGGTACCTGGGGGCTGAGGTTTTGTTTCTACAAAATTAAACTAAGATTATAGACTACAGTTCTACCTAGTTACAAACCTACAGGCAAACAGCAGCCAATGTGGGCTTACAGTTCAAACGATAGAAACCTATTATTTGTGACACTTCACTTGTCTTTGTGTTTGATGTAAACACCTGTACTCGCATCCTTGTGGGCATATGTGAGTCTATGCATGCCCGTTGAGGGCCAGACTTGATGTCAGGTATACTTATTAGTCGCACACTATTTGACTTTTTGAGTCAGGGTGTCTCATGGAACATGGAGCCAGCATGTCCCGGCGATTGATCCCCTTCTCTGCCTACTATGTGTTGGGATTATAGGGGGCCAGCCTTGCCTGCCCGGCCTCTATGTCTGTTCTGTGGATTCCAACTCGATCTTAACACTTGTGTGGTGAGCCCTTTATTCACTGAGATACCTCATCTGCCCTGGTTGATCTCTGTTTAAATTTTAAATGATTTAGTGTGTGTGTGTGTGTGTGTGTGTGTGCGCATGTGTGTGTGTGTGTGTGTGTGCGCATGTGTATGTGTGTGTGTTGGCCAGCAACCCTGGTGTTTTTTCTCAGGTGCTGTCCCTTCTCTTGAGAAATGGCATTTCACTGCTCTGAGGTTCGCTGATTCCTCTAGGCTGGCTTACCAGAAAGCCCGTGCTGGGAACATTAGCATCAGCTGTTACACTCAGCTGCTTTACCTGAGTACCGAAGAGCAAACTTGGGCCCTCAAGCTTGGGCAACAAGCTTGCTGGCTGCGTCATAACTGCTGCACCTACTTCAATTTAATTCCTTTTACAAAATTTCACAAGGCTCATTTTACATAATGTTACATTTGTCATGTTTACAGGGAAACTTGGTAATCAATGATTATGAAGAATCAGTTATGGAAAGATATCTAAAAGAAATTATAATAAAATACATGCACACAAGCAGATGTCCTTGAATCACAGATGAGTAGGGTCATTTGCATTTGGGCTTTTTTTTTATTTGAGGGAGGAAGTATTTGTTCTGCTTCAATTTTAGAAGTGTCAGTTCATCAGGGAGGGGTATGACAGAGAAGAGTTCAAACCATGACAATGAGAGGACTGGGCAGAAGGAGGGACAGGAATGACACAGCATCAGGGTTTGTCCCCGAAGACCTTCCTGGAGGGATTCACTTTTTTCTGCTGGATCCTGCTTCTCCGTAACACCATCACCCTCTCAAGCCATTAAAGCACTAATTCATTCAGTAGCTGGAGCTCTTGTGCTCTGGACACAGATACCCCAGAGGTGAGTTTTTCAATCTCTTTGGCATTCTTTAATACAATCAAGATGATAAATTGTGTTTGACTACTTCACGCAACACTTCTCAGCAATATTTCAGCACTAACAGAGGTGCTGACTAGCACTACTCTAAAATTCTTATTGTCAATGACCTGGCAGCTTTTTGTCACAGTTATGTGAATTCTTTTTGTTTTTATGAGGTTTCTTCTTCATTCTTAGACTAGATTATCGCAGTTCACCTCTACTTACTGGGGTATGTTTACCTTGGCATAGTTCCTTCCCATTCAGAAGAGTGCTGAACTAGTGTGACCTGTGGAATATTGGGGAAATATGGAATGCGTTTTCAGGAACGGGGTGATCAAACTCACTGCAGCTTCCTTCACTCTCTTAGAGCACTGCACTTAGGGAAAGCCAGTTGTCACACTGCGAAGACAACCAAAAAAGATTGTGTGGAGAAGTTTGTGTGGCAAGGGCTTCCTGACCAGGTAGGGACTGAACTCTTGAGGTAAGGACTGAGAGTGAACAATTCTGGGGGGGCAGAACAGATTACCTTAGCGCGCGCGCGCACACACACACACACACACACACACACACACACACACACCAAAACAAACAAACAAACAAACAAACAAACAAAAAACCAGAAAACAATCCAAAATGACAACAACATAACCCAAAACAAAACAGAAGAAAAAACTCTGCATCTCTGGCTGGCTTTTTGAGGTCCATCCTGTGAGAAGACTTTAGCTAGAACAATTTAGCAAAGCTGTCCATGGAGTCCTACCCTAAAGAAAGTGAAACAATAACTTTGTTCTCTTAAGCAGCTAAGATAGACTATTTATACACTAATGTGCTGAACTCCGTGGGCAGTTCTCATATTTGAGTCATATGAAGCAAGCAGAACTTGTAAATTGACCTAGTTTAAAAACAAACAAACAAACAAACAAACAGGTTTACCCATGTTTAAGTTATTTTGTACATCTCTCAGATAAAATCCTTTACCTTTTATTTTGCATTTGGAAACATCTTAAGTTAATTTTTTTAAAGGCAAATTTATAAAATGGAAGAGAAGAGGGAAATTCAATCACAGCACTACATTATCATTTGAATAGTTTTAATAGTTCCAGAAATAGCAATTTCTTTTCATCTCTCAACAGCTATGTCTAGTAATGATCTCTACTCAGGTTGTCAGTTTTCAAGTTGCAGAAAAGAAACTAAGGTAACACCATCTTAAATGCCATTTGTCGATATTTTCCAATTAAAAGTTAACTAAATGCATAAAACATATTTTCTCCTGCTGTCGAATTTTTATTGTTCTGAGACTGTAGTAAACAAGAGACTGCTGTGCTTACGGCTATAATTTTGTGCAGGAAACCACAGTTTGGTCTGGGAATAATTGCCACAAGGACTATGATTGAAAGATAAAGTTAGTAAAAATCTTGTGACATTCCTATTAAAGTCTATGCTCTGTAAGAAATTTCTAATTATTTCTTCAACAATGAACTCAATAATGGGGGAAATGCTATAGATTTCATTTTGTAGCATAGCCAATCAGCATTCTTACCTTTGTATCTATTGTTTTACTTCTGTCAAACTATTTGCCTTAAGAACAAGGTAGTTCTATCTATAATACAAATGCATTTTTAAAAGTTTTTCTTTGCTTTGGCTTCAAGCATCTCTATCATGCTTCCTATCTTCCAACAAAATTTCTGTCATTTTAGTAACCTTTACTCCATTTTATTTATGATATAAAAATGAAACTGGGACAAATTATTCTGTTTTATTATTATGGAAGTAGTCCAGTGGTTCCCTGGAGTACAGAGGCTCTGAAAACACTTTGGGAGTGGCTTATTTCATTCTTTGTATTGTAAGTTGGAATTCTTAAATTATTATTTTGTGATTTGAAAACCATACTCAAAAGTACCTGGTGGTCATCAACTTTAATATAAGCACCATTTCTCCCATCTGCGTCTTCATCCCAGAGCTACTCGAGTTAAAATGGGGGATGTGCTTTGCCTTCACTCTTTCTGTTGAGAGCTTGCTTCTCACCACGTGTCAAACCTGGCATTTCAACCGTCCCCAGCACCGTGTGTACCTTTACCTGCCAATGTTCGTGATGGCGTCTCATGCAACTTAGACTCAGAAATTCCCCCAGTAGTAGCTACTCCCCTGCCAGAAATGTGTACTGAATATAGGGAAGCTCACTGATGGGGAGAAATCACGGACACGGAGAAATTGATAAATTTCTTGATTTCTCCCAAATGTTTACTGCAGCATTGTAAATATAAATCTCATCTGTATGCAGTGGAGACACTTTCATGACTTACTTCACCTCTTATTTTCTACTTCTTTTGACAAAGTGCCTCATGTAGTTCAGGGTCATTGTCTTGAACCCTTGGTGAAGCTAAAAATGACTTTGGACTTCTGATTCTTTCAATTCTACCTTCTGAGTGCTGGGATCATAGCTAAACACCTCTCTGGCAGTTTTTATGGGGTGCTATGGATCAAATCAAGGGATATGTGAATACTAAGCATGCACTCAACCAACTGATCTACACACATAGCCATAGGTTTCTTTTAAGCAGAAGTTGTAATTACCTGAATTCACAAATATATGTATATAATATACACACATAACATATGTACATATATATATGAAATAGGAAAGCAGAGGGTTAGGGGATTTGTTTGCTTATTTTTCCACAGGAGACTTTAGATTCTATTACAAAATTATTTCTAAAAGGATATTACGCTATTAATAGTCAAATTCAATGACAAGTTTCAAAGCTGATAGAAGGCATTAATTCATGCTGATGCTAACATATGAATCCTTAGTCACCTGAAGGGACTGTAAGTAAACTCTGATTTGTCTGACCTTTTAAAAATGTACTTTCTTGTTTAACATCTGTATATAAGAACATTGTTATTAAACAGAAAACTAGTGAACAGTAACCTCAGCTGGTCCAAGTCCAAAGCTCTGTTTTCCACAGACACATAAAATTAGCTGCAAGTAGCCAATATTCTAGCCTGTAGTGAGGTCTGGGTGTGCTTCCTTAGCCTCCATTACTACATCCCGTCTGCAAACCAGGTGCACACAAAGTTGCAAGGAAGTAAAGTCTGGTTACCAAAAATTAATGGGGCTGTTTAGTAAATGAAAGTCAAAGCTGCAGCAATATATTCTCCTGGAGAGTGTTAGCAAAGATTTCCTGAAGCTAAAACAAAAACTTGCAAAGGAAAGCTTATAATTCCAGTGAACAAGGATAGTTTTTAACACTCATTAAACCTCAATGTCTAACCATCCAGCCCTACTTTAAGAAGTGAGGAGGGAATTTTTTTTTAACAGTGGATAAAATGTTCCTTATAAAAGAAAACAAGGCCAAGCTAGTCATGCTGATGAACTGTGAAAGTAATGGCCCACTAAACATCTTCCTGTGCTTAACTTTAAAACTAAGGTTACATCATAACATTACTCATAATATATGTCCTACTGAGTAAAGTCAGCTTATGATTGGTAGTAGAATCTATGTTTTCTGCTTTGAAATATTTGAAATAGGTTTCTCTAAATATAACTATGATTGACTCACATTTAGTGATGAAGATGTGAACATTTATTTGGCAAAAAAGGATAAAAAGCTCTTGAACCAGTACTTTTAGACTGCCTGATACTTACATTTAATTGCTATGATTTACTGTGATTAAGTCATTTTACTGTCATAAAAATGGGAATATATTAAAAAGAGTTTCAAAAGACTTGTTGATTCTATATGTGTATACTGTACAGGCCTCTACTATAATGAATGTTGAAGGATGATCTCATTAATTCAATCAATGAATTATTGTGGTTATTCTCAATTCATATATTTTATTGAAAATTAGATCTTTTCCCCACACAGTATGTTGTGACAACCAACTCAAATTATTAAGTAAGAAAATAGAACAAAAATAAAATAACAGCCTTTCTCAGATTTAGAACTTTTAAGCTACAATACTGGCTTGCAAGACAGGCTGAGCCTATGTGTAAGCGTGGCGCAGAGTTTGCGGGTTCTGATTGGACCCAAGGTCCCGCGATGGGTGCTCGTGTGCACTCATGCTCTCCCATCGTGGGCCTGGTCGAGGCCTGTGGCTGGGGACAGCACCGGCAAAAGAAGTGAACTACTACTTTGCTCTGCTGAATGGGCACATTGTCAATCTACATATTTTTGTTCAATGTCCATAAACTAGTGCTGCTTTAGCTTTGGTCAAATAAGCTTCTTTCTGCAGAAAACGATGATAAAGGAAGAGACTCAAAGCTGGTCAATATGATGAGAAAGAGTGAAAGCTGAAGATTCAGCCTTATATTAGACACCCATTTCATACCCACCAAGGCTTAGAAAAAACTGCAGGAGAGAGAAATAATATAAAAGTTGGCTGATGAAGAAAAGATTCACACTATATTGTCTTATTAACATGGCAAGGCCATGACATTCATGACCTCACAGAACATGCCATTCTTCACACAGAGTCTGCATAACACTGAGTCATTGATCTAGTCATAACATCTAGTCATTGATCTGGGAAGGGCTGAAGGGAACACAACCTCCAGAGGCACCTAACAGGAATTGAAAATCACTAGTAAGTTACAGATGGCACTGGTGAGTGCTCATGTCCCAGTAGACAGACCCATACCCATGCCCACTTGAATGGTCCCGGTGAGGCTCACTGGACCATGAAACTAACACAACCACAGAGCAAAAATGCATGAAAGTGTATTAGGGCGGAAAGAGAAGAGCTGATGATTTTTATGAAATTCTTAAACTTAAAAAAATCCATCACCAAAATAAAATTTAAAAATAATCCATCACCATTTTTAAAAAGCCACCTGTTTGCTTATGAAATTAAATTTCTAGCCAGTTTAGACAAGAAAAAAATAGTAATTCATGAGTGGCTGTCGACACCTCTGGGACATTTAACATTGATTTTTTTTCCAACTTTTCAGTTTTATTAATGAGTTAAATTTAGCTCCATTTTATCTTATTTTAAAATTAAATTTTAAACGAAATAGATAATCTAACTTTATTCCTTTCCATTTCTCCGTCCACCTCTTCACAGGTATCTAAGCCTGCCTGTGTCTCCCTACTCCCAAACTGATAAGATTTTTTTCACTTTTATCATCACAACGCACACACATAAATATGTAAATATCTTCTTAAAGGAACAGTCTTGGCAACTTTCATGTGGCTGGGCTTTGACACTTAAACTTGTTGCAAAGGAGTTTTTGGTTTATCGCTGTGGAGTGAGTGATGGCGAAGAGGTGAAACACCTAAGTGAAGTGCATGGGTGTTTCCTTAGTGTGGGGAGTGAGGTGGGCAGCGCTCCCAAAGAGTTTATAGAATTACAGAGATGCAACAGCCACAACTAATGACAAGCTTTCTCCCGACTACAGATATTTCTTCCTCTTTTTCATATTAGATCAGTGAACTGACTATTCACAGTCAGTCAAACAAGAATGTTACATAACTTGTTACACCGGTTTACACTTAATGGTTTTTGTATTTTTTTTTTTTTGCGGTAGTTCTTTTATTAATCTTATCAAATATTTTTCAAAATAAATATTAAATGATTGTATTGTACTTAAAAATAACAATCAAAACATACTGAATTATGTCACATATACAATATACAATGTAAGTTGTAGAAGACTGCTTTTAACTATACTTTGGTAAAAAAAAGACTTGAGGAATGAAAAGGAAGTTGAGGGGGAATATTTTCAATCTGACTGATGTGTCAGAAATAAAGATGAAATCACTCATGAGAAGTTGTCAGAGCAGGAAGAACCGTGAAAGAGCGCAGGTGAAACTGTCTTTGATGGTTTTTGGTGGTTTGTTTTACTATAGAAAATGGAGGTGTGCTAGAGAAAGCCTGGGTGGTTGGCTTTTCAATCAACTGTGATCTGATGCTACACGCTTCCTTTCAAGCCCATCATCTAGAGGCAGCATCTTTCCCACATCACTTAAAGGCACTGTCCAATATAAAGAATGGAAGAAACAGAAGTTTTTTTTTTAAATTCCTTTTACAAAGGACTAAGTCAAGTATTTCAAAAACAACTGGGCTTTATAAATAACACATGCATACATAAGTCATAAACAGTCACATGTCATTAAAAAAAATTGTTTAAAGAAAGGCATTATTAGTTGAACTTATCCCTGTGGAGATATCACAGAGTGTATGCATACATTTAAGTTCAGAAGGTCAGGAACTCCACATAGCCTTGTTATAAAATGAGATATTTAATATGTGATATGGCAAATCAATGTAAAGTTAACCATTACTATAAATAGAAAGAATACAACATAAAATAAAAAATTAAAATCGTATTATCATAGCTAGAGAGATGGCTTAGTGATTCTCTTTATATATTTAGGAATATAAATATGTATAATATATATTTAGGAATATATATATGTATGTTATAGCAATGAAAAAAAAGTCATGAATTTGAAACAGTGGAGAAGGTGCAGCTTATATAATGTAATATTTATGCCAACATTACCTTAAATCATTGTGTGATTATGCTCTGATGGTTACAGTATCATCGAGGAATACAAAATTGTTACCTTCACTATAAGTGGACATTTCCAACTATATGTGTGGTCTGTTATCGATGAGAACATCACTATTCAGTGGATGACGACACAAAGGAACTCTCCTTTTTCTGGTCTCTGCAGACACTTCACGCGTATAGTGCAGAGGTGTCCAGACAGGTAAACACATAAAAAAGATTTTAAAGACGTGCGCTTACCCAGAATATGAAGGTAGAGTGAATAATTTCTGACTTAATTTTTATTGAAATCAGCCTTAATCTTTTAATAAAATCAGAGCTATTTCAAGAAAATAAACCATACATATTTATGAACATATCATATTTTATGACCTTAGATGCAAAAACTCTAGCAAATGTCACTAAAATAAATTCAGCAGTAGTTAGTATGTCATGGCGTCGATTTGAGTAAATTAACATGAGACAGAAAAGCTAGTTCATTGTTCAAAATCGGTGTAATTCAAGAAATTAATAAGAAAGAAAAACTATATTCCAGCATGTATGGATCCAAATAGTTATTCAATATTGATTTATGAATGTAAAAATAACTATTTTTTAAAACTCAATACAAACAAGAAACAAGAAGAAACTTCTGGATGCTGGAAATTAGAATAACAAACCAACACAAATAAGCAAGCAAAACCAACTGTCATTTTAAAGTAATTAGCATAAAACATATTTTTGAAAAATATAAAGTATCTCCTCCTAAGTGTGGTAAAGAAGAATGTTCAGTCTTTCTAACTCCTTAATCTTAATCTAATGATCTTATTCAAAGCAATAAGTCAAATAAGTTAAAAAGATAGTTTATTAATTCACACAGATTGTAGAAAAGGGGGTCGGTGCTCTCTACAGACAAGTGTAATTACTAATTGATTATGAGAAGTCTACAAAGAAAGATATTAGAACTTGGAATAGAATATTTAAAATCACAGAAATTATATAAAATATATAAAACTATATTTAAATCAAAGGAGTTGTATTGTTGCACCCTAGAAAACTAGAATTAATGTAACTATACTGTTTACTCAGTAATTCAAATAACTTAGTCTTTCTGTATGGGGTGATTTAAAAACTTGCTCAGAATCTCAGATTTTTGATGATCTTTAAAGAAAATAGTTTATCTATAGAGTTTTTATCAAGCAAATTCATCCATGTTTAAATCACAGTTCAAAACTCACAATAAAATCACAGTTCATCAGCTTCTATATACTACACAAATTGATGAGAACTCTTACTTTCAACAATGGGTTCTAATACCTTTGTTGGACTTAAAATAATTTATGGACAGAGAGTACATCTGATTTGCATCATAGCATCTCATCACTCAGTAACACATAGCTAATGAGTTATAGGGAAGGCCAAGAAAATTAAAGATGTTCGTAATAGAACTGTTGAGTGTGACAGTTAAAAAGACCTTTAGATCTCTTAGCACCTAACATGTCAATATATATTTGACAAATATACCTGTCTTTGTAAATTATTCAAGAGGTACACTTAGGAAGGGATAGAAATTTGTAAACCAAGTATTTAGGAAGTCTGGGTGTGATTCAGCTTTTATTTACTTTTAATTAAAAGTAGTTTTTAAACTACCAGCTTGAAACATAGTAAGTTTATGTCTCTTTAAGTATATATAATGTAATATATTGTTAATAACTTTCTAAGAGTTCAGTCTATTTTTGCAAAGTGTTCTATATAATTTGGTATGGCCACATTCATAAACTGTCAAGGTGTTTTCCACAAGCTGCCTTCATGATAAAGGTATCTACATCTGCAATCCCTATATGCCTATCTATATCTATGTCTCTATCTGTGTATCTATATCATGTTTCTAATTGCTGAATAGTATTCCATTATATAAATGTACCACAATTTCTGTGTCTATTCTTCTGTTGAGGGACATCTGGTTTGTTTCCAGGTTCTGGCTGTTATGAATAAAGCTGCTATGAACATTCTATTGTATCAAGCTATATACTAAACTATTTCTAAATGTGGTGAGACATTTATTCTTCCTAATTTTCACAGTAGTACTGAATAAACAACAATGACGATATTTTAAAAAAAGAAAAGACTTTTTTGCAGTTTTCAAATCCTTTCCTTCCTAATTATGTATGTATCTTGGTTCATTGCTTGAAATATACAGAATCATCATATATTTGAGAAAAACAATAACAATGTATATAGGAAAATTTATAGAAAAAAAACAAGGTAATGTCATTGTACAATAATGGTCCTGTAAAATGGCCATTTAACAGCAGGCTGATAGTCTTTAGTGTGACTGGTTTTCTACTATAATAGTTGGAATAAAAGTAGCAGATGTTTTTACTTAGCTCATTGTGGTGATTTGTAAATAATTACTTTCTTTTTTGAGGGCCTTGAGGACTTGTGTGTGCCTAGAAACAATTTCAGTGTCTCATAGCTTTAATAAAGATAGATAGATAGATAGCTAGATAGATAGCTAGATAGCTAGATAGATAGATAGATAGATAGATAGATAGATAGATAGATAGATAATAGAGAGATATAAAGATAGACATGATATAGGGGTCTTCCCAGAGACTCATGCTCCAACCAAGCACCATTCATGGAGATAACCTAGAACCCCTGCACAGATATAGCCCATGGCAGCTCAGTCTCCAAGTGGTGACATAAACTCAGTGGCTGGCTCTTTGATCACCTCCCCTGAAGCCACAGAGAAAGACAAATAAGCCAGTCCTGATGGGATCTGATAGGTTAGGGTCAGATGAAAGGGGAGGAGGACCTCCCCTATCAGTGCCTGGGGAAGAGGCATGGAAGGAGAAGAGGGAGGCAGGGCAGGATTGGGAGGGGACAAGGGAGGGAGCTCCAGCTAGGATACAAAGTGAATAAATTGTAACAAATAAAAAAATAAATTAAAAAATTAACCCCTCCCCCAAAAAGGATATTTGTCTTAATACCTAAATGGGTACTAAGTTAAATATGTTTCAGGACCTACTCAATTATACTTATACCAAATGGCTTTAATTTAAAATTTTATTTATTTTCAAATTATGTGTACTAGTTGTTTTTGCCTGCATCCATAACTATGTACAGCATGAATATGGTGCCCTTAAAGCCAGAAGAATGCAGTGGCTCTACTGTAACAGTAGTTACAGACAGTCATGAACCATCTAGACCCTAGAGAGAGCCGTGAATGCTTTTAACCACTGAGCTATTTCTTCAGAATATTGAAAAATTGTTTTTATTGTACCAATATATTAACATCTTTTTTTGTATCTTGGTGTGACTCTAAACATACTAAGCAAAAGAGAGGACCCTAACTAAAAATGCTCAATTCCCATCCTGAAAGGCAAAGAGGATGGACATCAGAAGAAAAAGAAAATAGGAAACAACCTAGGAACCTGCTACAGAGGGCCTCTGAAAGCCAGAAGAAAACAGGAAACAACTTTGGAACCTGCCACAGAGGGCCTCTGAAAGCCTCTGCCATGCAGACTGTGAAAGCAGATGCTGAGCCTCATGGCCAACTGTCGGGCAGAGTGAATGGAATTTTATGTAAGAAGTGGGAAATAGTAAGAGCTGGAGAGGACAGGAACTCCACAAGGAGACCAACAGAACAAGAAAATTTGAACACAGGGAACTTCCCAGAGACTCATACTCCAACCAAGGACTATTCATGGAGATAACCTAGAACCCTGACAATGCAGCCACTTTTGATGAGAACTGATAGACTAAGATCAGAAAGAAGAGGAGAACCTCCCCAATCAGTGGACATGGGGAGGGGCATGCATGCAGAAAGGAGGGGGGAGGGTGGGACCGAGAGGGGAGGAGGGCTTATGGGGGGATACAAAATGAATAAAGTGTAATTAATAAAAGTTAAATGAAAAAGTTCAAGTTTCTGAAGAAAGAAATTAAAGAAGATATCAGAAGATGGAAAGATCTCCCATGCTCATGGATGAGAGCCTTGACCTCATTGGCACAGGAGACAACTTCCTGAACAGAACACCAGTAGCACAGGCTATAAGAGCAACAATCAATCAATGAGACCTCATGAAACTGAAATTCTTCTGTAAAGCAAAAGACACTGTTGTCAGAACAAAGCGACAGCCTATAGACAGGAAGAAAGCTTTTCTAAGAAGTAGTCAATATAGAGAAAACAAAAGATTCAAAGCCTAAGGCGATAAAATACTTAGGATTTTCAGATTCACTTCTTAAATCTTTATTGAAGGTTACCTTGTCCTTCTGCTATCTGGTGGAGATATAGTGAAAAAAACAGTTGTCAATCACAGTTTTATTCTATGGCTTTGAATTTTTAAGCCTCATTTATTTCATCATTTTTTTTCAGAAAAAAATGACAAACAAATTAATGAAACATTTGAAATATAAAATGATGCTAAGTAGGTAAAAAGGAAATTTAGTGGCCCACGGCCTCTGTCAAAATAGTTTGAAAATATAGCTGAAGATACTTTATGAGACTCTTTCCCCTCTAGAGAAGTTTTAGCTCAGAAACCAGAAGAGGATGGATTCAGTAGGAAAAGTCTAAGCAGTTGTGAGCAATGTTGGTGTTCATGTCCTGGAATTCTGTTTACCCAAAGGAAATACAAGGTCAAATACCCCAGAAACATTTCTTGGGCAACTTGTGTAGTTCAAAACTGGTTTATTTGCTCTGGTGGCTTAACTCTTTTTAAGCAAAATCTTATGTTTTTCCAGCCACAGTAGCCACACCACTGCTCACAGTACTGTACTTTCTATCTTATAATATTAATGAATAAGAGTGAATAGTTACCACAAATGTGGAAAAGAGAAGAAAAAGAAACAAAACAAACACATTTCTTTTATATGAAGTGATGCCATTGGAAAAAGAATTTTACAAAATTAGGGGTAGGACAGTACACATAAATGGTGTCTATTAGGTTTTACAAGGTTGTTTTGAACTCAAAGTTTAAGTTTCGGAATCTAGTTAGCAAAGTGCATTGTTAAAGGCCTGCTACCCAGTGATCTCAATCCACATAAAGCCAATTGAAATACATGTGAATCATTAATAGCATTTTAGAATTGAATTTAGATATTTAAACTGTCCTATAGATGTGAAGAATAAAACATCTCTTTGATGTTCTTACTCAATAGTGAAGGCTCTTATGTGGCCAACAGAGATGTATTTAAAGTGCAAGAAGTTTTCCATATCCAGTGAAAAGACTATTTGAATTAGTCTGAATTATGTTCTAGACCTTTCACAGTACAAAAGGCATTCTTTATTTGTTAACACATGAGGTCATGATATCAAAATGTAGATTTGGTTTACTATAAGAGAATTTGAGAATATTAGAGAAATAAAAAAATCCATATTGAAGTTAAGGGGATTCTGCATTTGTGATTCCCAGAAGTTGGAGGCAGAGGGAGGGCAAACTGCTGACTGACAGAATAGTCAGCACCTGTGACAGCAAGTCTAGTGGAGTTGGTGTTACAGAAACACATGCAATATAAGGTAATCAAACCATGAACTGTGAATGTTCCAGTGCAAGTTCTTGCTTTAGGGAGATAAACTATTCTGTAAATCCAAAATCCTTCGGTTTAAAGTTGGTATTATAGAACTCACTTTGCAAGGTATGAGAGCAGTACCATGTTGCTTGAGCCTCAGCCTGGCCTGCAGTGGTCCCAGATATGATTTGTATAATGAAGCGTGACCTCCAAATACTAATGCATTGAAAGGTTGATTGGCTTATTCCTTAGCTTTGTTGTAGAAGGGGCAGTAGCATAAGAGGGGTGGAGGTTGGAAATACAGTATCCTAGGTCTTTGGAAACATACTATCTTGTTTCTCTCTCTCTCTCTCTCTCTCTCTCTCTCTCTGTGTGTGTGTGTGTGTGTCTCTGTCTCTTTTTCTATCTGTCTGTGTCTGTCTGTCTGTTTCTGTCTCTCTGTCTATTTCCTTTCTGATATGAGTAGACTACCACGCCATAGTGTTTTTCCCAAGTGCTTTTGGCCAATATTTTATAGGCTGAGCCCTCTGAAAATGTGAGACAAAATAAACTCTTCTTCAGTTTTCTGTGTCAATCATGTTGTTCATAGTGATAAAAAGTAGCTAATAATTTCCTCAATAGCATGCCGTATGCTTATTGTTTTCCATGGCAATTATATTTCAAGCATAGTTAACTTTGCAGTCCTTGAGAAGTGAACTATGTGTCATTTGCATTTATGTTTTCAGCATCCTATCATATGGCATGTGACAATGGAGCTCAAACTAGGAAATGGAGTCCTAGTGTTGTTGGTGTATAGAAAGGCTGTGATGAGAAACATTTTATTTCATTAACTATGTTGAGCACTACCACTATAATAATGCTTGAAAAAAGTCAGATTTAAATGAAGATTGATAATCCAACCAAGGACCATGTATGGAGATAATCTAGAACCCCCGCACAGACGTAACCCATGGCAGCTCAGTGTCCAAGTATGTTCCTTAGTAATGGGAACAGGGATGTCTCTGACATGAACTTGGTGGCCAGCTCTTTGTTCACCTCCCCCTGACGGGGGAGAAGCCTTACCAGTCCACAGAGGAAGACAATGTAGGCAGTCCTGATGAGACCTGATAGGCTAGGGTCAGAGGGAAGGCGAGGAGGACCTCTCCTATCAGTGGACTTGGGGAGTAGTATGGGAGGAGATGAGGGAGAGAGAGTGGAATTGGGAGGGGATTAGGGAGGGGGCTACAACTGGGATACAAAGTGAATAAACTGTAACTAATAAAAAAATAAATTAATTAAAAAAAGATTTGAAAGCCAGCAGTATTGTTCGAAAGAACAGTCTATTCATCAACAACAAAAGAGTACATCAGTTTCAGAAACTCTGAATGAATCACAAGCATGCAGACTGATTCTGCTTGTTTCTGGAAATCCTGATCTCTTGAGGCCAAATGCGTGGTCATTTTTCAACTTGCTGTCATATGTACAACACATCTAATGATTGTGGAAAGTGAAAAATCCAGTAGAAACAGAGATTGTTGCTTTAATGTTTGAAGCTCTCTCCTTGGCCTGGGGGATAGAGCAGAATAGGACAGACTATATCTCAGTTTCCATGGAATTTAGATTGTAATTGGCTTCCTAAATCTAACCTGAGGTCTGGTCGATACCTACTTCTCTAGTTCTTATGTATAAATCTGGGCTTGACCATGTGAACCCATATCTGCATCATTGGGAATATCAATGAAGACAGGTGGGGATCCCCAAAAGCTCTCTCTCCTGTTACCCTAACCAAAAAGTTGAGCTTCATGTTCATTAGAGACCCTATATTACAAATATAGGGTACAGAAGTACAGAGTGATAAAGGAAGAGTTGTCACACATGTTTGGATTTGAGTTTTGTGCAGAAAATAGCTATGTATGTATTTGTATTTTTCTACATCTAGGCGTCCAGTTAGAACAGCACCATTTGTTGAAGAGGTTATCTTTTTTCCATTGTATGGTTTTGGCTTCTTTGTCAAAATTCAAGTGTTCATGGATGTGTGGGTTTATTTCTGGGTCTTTGATTCAATTCCATTGATCAACCAGTCTATTTCTATGCCAGTACCATACAGTTTTTATTACTATTGCTCTGTAGTATAGCTTGAAGTCAGAGATGGAAAATCCTCCAGAAGATCTTTTATTGTATAGGACTGTTTTTGCTTTTTTATTTTTCTTGTTTGTTTTTTTTTCCATATGAAGTTTAGAATTTGTGCTTTCAAGGACTGTAAAGAACTTTGTTGGTATTTTGATGGGGATTGCATTGAATCTGTAGACTGCTTTTGGTAAGATGGCCAAATTTTATTATGTTAATCCTACTGTTCCATGAGCATGGGACATCTTTACATAGTCTGATATCTTCTTCAGTTTTTTTTTCTTTAGAGACTTGAAGTTCTTGTCATACATAGAGACTAAAGAGGTCATCCTCTAATTAGAGAATTCTCCTAGTAGAGGGAGGGGAACACCAACCCACCCGCAAACACTTTGACCCAAAATTTACCCTGCTTATGAGATATGCAAGGATAAGGATAGAGCGGATTCAGGGAGAGCACCACCAATGCCTGGCCTAAAGACCCGCCCTGTGGGAGAGCACCAGCCCCCGACACTAAGAAGGATACTCTTCTAAGCTCACAGATGATAGTCTACCCGAGTTCTCTGAGAAGAGTCTTTACCCAGAAACACCTCAAAACAGATGTGAAGACTCGCAGCCAAACACAGAGTAATGCAGAGTCTTGTGGAAAATAGGAGGAAAGAAAAAAAAAAGGACCTGGGGGTGACTGGAGCTCTACAAGAAGACCAACAGAGCCAACTAACCAGGACCCAGAGAGGCTTGCTGAGACTGAAGTTGAGCAAGTGTCATTGTGATATATTGGAGCATCCTTTGGGTATATGCCCAGGAGTGGGACAGCTGGGTTTTGAGGTAAGCCAGTTCCCTATTTTCTGAGACACTGCCAAATTGCTTTCCAAAATAGCTGTATAAACCTGCACCTTCCACCAGCAATGAAAGAGTGCTCCCCTTGCTGTGCCACCTCACCAGCATGGCTGTCCTAATAGTGTAAGAAGGAATCTGAGAGTTGTTTTGATTTGTATTTCCCTGATGACTAAGGCTGTTAAACATTTCTTTAAGTGCTTCTTCATTATTAGAGATTCCTCTGTTGAGAATTCTGTTTACATGTTTACTCCATTTTTAATTGGGTTATTTGGTTTGTTGGTGTCAAGTTTATAGAGTTCTTTATATATTTTGGATTTCATCCTTCTACCTGATGTGAAGTTGATGAAGCTCTTTTTCCATTCTGTAGGCTATCATTCCTGGATGGGGAGGGATCAGGTAGGGGAGGATGGAGGAAGAGAGTACTAGGAGAAAGAACTGGAATGGGAAGCATCTCTGGGAAAACCTAGAAACCTAGGGCAATGGAAACTCCCGGGAATCTGTGAGGGTGGCCGTACCTAAGACTCCTAGAAATGGGAGATATGAAGCCTGAACTGGCATCTCCTGTAACCAGGCAGGACTCCAAGGGAGGGTTAGAATACCAATCTAGCCAGAAAAAGCTTTGACCTGCAATTTGTCCTGTCTACAAGATGTACAGTGAAATAAATGGAGCAGAAATTGAGGGAATGTCCAACCAATGACTGGTCCAGCTTGAGAACCATGCCATGATAGGGAGCCCACCACTGGTACTGGTCACGATATTCAGCTACACTTGCAGACAGTAGCCTAGTATTACTGTCATCAGAGAGGAGTGACCTAGAAACTGATAGAAGCAGATGCAGAGACCAACAGCCAAATATTAGGGGCAGTTTGGGCAAATAGGAGAATGAAGGATTGTAGAAGCCAGGGAATCAAAAGAGAACATAATGAATCAAACAATCTGAGCCCAAAGGGACTCACAGAGGCCAACCAGAGCACGTGTGTGAAACTGACCCACGCCCTCTGTACAGATGTAACTGTTATGTAGCTTTGTCTCCGTGTGAGACTCCTAACAGGGAACGGGGCTGACTGTGACTCTGTGGCCTACTTTTGGTAACCTTTCCCCTACTGGGCTTCCTCATCTGGCCTCAATAGTGGGTGCGCCTAGTCTTGCTGCAACTTGATATGCAAGCCTGGTTGATCTCCATGGGAGGCCTCACCTTAACTGAGGAGGAATAAATGCTAGGAGGCTGAGTGTGGGGGAACGACTAGAAGGGGAAGAGGGAGGGGAAACCGCAGTCTGATTGTAAAGTTAATTAATCAGCTAATTAATTAATTAAAATAAAATATCTTCTTAAAAATTTTATCTCATTTTCAAAAATAATATCAAATCAGTAAATATTTACATACCCAGTATTAATTACTAGTGCTCCACAACCGTGGGCAAAACACTCACATTTACCAGGAGAGCACGGCCCATTGAACCAACTAGGCCGAGAGCATAGGGGCTCACAGAAGGAGCCTGCAAGGATCTATACCAGGTCCTCTGTGTATAGGTCATGGCTGTTAGCTTAGCATTCTTGTGGAACTCCTAACTGTGGGAGCAGAGGTGTCTCTGACTCTTCTGTCTATTTAGGGGACTCTTTTTCTCCTTTGTCCAGCTTTGATGTGAGGACTCTTGCCTTACAGTGTTATATTTTGTTTTGCTGTGTTTAGTTGTCTCTTGGAGGCCTGCTCTCCTCTGCTGGGAGATGGAGGGGGAGTGGATGTGGGGGTTGGGGAGTGAGGGAGGAGCAGGGAGAAGTAGAGAGGTGGGGAAAATTCTCAGGATGTGTTGTATGAGATAAGAGGTTGTAAGAAAAAGTATCTTTTAATAAAGAATGCTAAAATTAGATTGAAACTATTGCATAAACATGATTTTTTTTTTGAGAGTATGAGCATGGTTGCCTTACAAAACCTACCATTGTACCTCATGTGAAAACGTTGTGTTTCCACTGAGTTTTATGGAGAAAAGTGCTCATTTCCCAAGAAGATTTCTTTGGCTTTAAAAGGAAAGATTCGTTTGTTTGTAAAGAGTGATGTGATCATACTTGGACTAGTAAAATCCTTAATTTGGTGTTGTATAATTGTATTGACTTGATTTTTAGATTCTTTTCTGGAAGTCAGTGTTTGCTCATACTACCAGCACTGAAACAGTGCAATCAAACCTATTCTCTTTGACATAAAATTTATATATTTAGTATTATACATAACTTAAAAAAATCAGGCTTCCCTTTACATATAAAAGTTGCGCTGGCAAGAATATAGCTTTCCAAATGTTAAAGGTGTAAAGAACAAACAAAAGGTTTAGATGACTCCACTGTTGACATGATTGTATTATGTCTTTAATAAAAAAGCTACCCACTGGCATCCTGGTCTCTGTGATAATGTTAAAATGTGAAGGTCATGTTTAAAATATGTTGCAAAACATATTTTTGCCTAAGTTTTGTTTTCTCAAAGAACAATCAGGTAATAAAATAAAATATGATTTGAGGGGAAAAGGGAAGAGAGGCAATTGTAGTTGTCTACATAGTTATTTAATATCAATATTGAAGTTTTGATATATAGTGTTCACAAAACCTCAAGTCCAATAAAATATATACAAAAGATATATTTGTATTGAGAAATTATTTAGCAGAAATTTCTGTATTTATAGGCTTGTAGACAACAAAGGCACATTCAAAAGCCTGAAATAATAAAATAAAGTTTGAATGCAGAATTGACTTAATAAAATATTCATATTTCTAAAGTAAATGCAGAGTATGTAATTATAATGGAAACACCATTGGGATTGTTCATGTGACTATATAAATATGTATTTATGGTTTGTAAATTTAATGTTTGTTTATTGGATAGGTTTTAAAAGTTTAAAGATAAGTCTCAATAATATTTCAGAGTTAGTCTTAAAAAAGCAAATATTGTTATGAATTTAGTTCAACTGATAAAAGGAAAATAAGATGTAAAAAATATGCAAATACTTTATTTCAAATAAGTCAATTGCTACTATATGTTTTTTAACATCATCCTTTTTATATATAATATAAGCTTAGTTTTTGATTTTTTTGTGTTCTAAGGTTTTTTTTTGTGAAAAAAAAAATGGCCTCCATAGACTCATGTATTTGAACATTCAATTTCCAGTTAGTGCTATTTGGAGAGATCATGGAATCTTGAGGACAGGTTTTGAGCTTTTATAAATTGGACCGTCTTCGTGTTCTCTGCCTCTGCCTTCAGTAAATGGATAAAAATGAGATCAGCTTTTTTCTTGCCTCCCCACTACCATGTACTCTATTTCAGAATCATTAGCCAAAATTAACGCTTTCTTCTCTAAGATTTTTTTTTTTGTCAAGATTTTTTATCACAACAACAAAAAGCAAACTAGAAGATAAATTGGTACCAGGAGTAAGGTTTTCATATGATAAAGTGACCATGTATTTTTTATGTCCTTGGAGTATTTTGTGGAAGAATTTGGAAGTGTAAGTGGAAAAGCCATTGATGCTAGAAACAGATTAATGGGCCTCTGCATGGGAACTTGGAATACAAGAATGCTGAGAGAAACAGGAACTGTAGAGGCCTCACTCATAAAGTGTCAGAGGGAAGTAAGCACTCTATCTGAAACCTGGCTAGAGGCTACTCATGAAATATTTTGTTTAAAAAAAGGGGGGGGGATATATTCCGCTATTATCCTTGGAATTAGAATGAGGCTGAATTAAAAAGTAATCAACTGATTTCATTGATGAAGAAAATTTCAAGACAGCAAAACATTGAGTTTATAGAATTGCCATTACTGATTACTCTTATGATAATCTGCACAGAAAAATAGCAACAAATGAATGAGACAGAAGGCAAATTTAAAATGTGAAGTGTGGAGAGGAAAAGAGCATTTAAAGAGCTTAAGATTGTAGTTATGGAGTCTATACTAAAAGGAGTATATATCTGCAGATATTAAGGTAATTAAAAAGAAGCAGTGGAATATTAGGTAGTGCATCCTAAAGGCAAAGCCACACACTTCAGAACCTTTAATTTATGAAAGGGTTGGTGAAGATCTTTTCCCAGTCTGTAGGCTGTCATTTTGTTCTGACAACAGTGTCTTTTGCTTTACAGAAGCTTTTCAGTTTCATTAGGTCCCATTTATTGATTGTTGATCTTAGAGCCTGTGCTGTTGGTGTTATGCTCAGGAAGTTGTCTCCTGTGCCAATGAGGTCAAGGCTTTTCCCTGCTTTTTCTTTCAACAGATTTAGTGTGTCTGGTTTTATGTTGAGGTCTATGATCCACTTGGACTTTACTTTTGTTCAGGGTGATAAATATGGATCTATTTGCATTTTTCTACACATAGACATCCAGTTAGACCAGCACCATTTGTTGAAGATGCTATCTTTTTTTCCATTGTATGGTTTTGGCTTCTTTGTAAAAAATCAAATATCTGTAGGTGTGTGGGTTTATTTCTGTATCTTCTATTTGATTCCATTGATCCACCATTCTGTTTCTCTGCCATTACCATGCAGTTTTTATTTCTGTTGCTCTATAGTACAGCTTGAGATCAGAGAAAGCTCTAAAAGTTTTTTCTTCTCCTAGAGAAAAAAATATAGTGAGTATTTTCACCTGTGCCAGGACACAGATGTTGCTGTAACTATAGTCTGTGGGGACAAGGTCCATTCCATGCTGGCAGTTAAACTATGGAGTTTACCCACAAAATACTGGCTTTAGAGACTAGAAGGGCATAAGGTTGAGGGGTGGTAATTTTGTCCTTCATGTTTTCAGAGAACTACCAAGACCAGGAAATACGTGACAAGGTTGGAGTCCTTGCAAGGAGGCAGTGAGAGGCCCTTGTTTGAAGCAATGGGTTGTCCTGGGACCAGAAGATGTTGGAGATCCCAGAATGGTAAGAAATCTACCAATGAGCTCTAAATAGATAAATGTGTCTATCTAGATTGATGTATGTTGTAGGCAGAAGTGATGGATGGATGGGGTTCTTTTTGCCCTTTGAGAGTGAATCTCTAGGAAATGTATATGAAGCTACAGGATTCAGTGGTTACCCACCAGGCTTTGGTCCAATATTTTCTTTACCATACCTTCAAATATTCTTTTTGAATAAGAAAGTATATTCTGTGTCATTGTATGATGAAAAAATGCTATTTGTTTACTGATTTTACATGAAGTCACAGTTTAGAAATTGCTTTGAGCTTTCAAATGCTGGAGTTTTAAATACTTTTGAAACTGATGGTGACTTTTAAAGTTTTACCAAATGTTCCTTTTCATCATAAGACGGTTATGACCTATGGTGTTGCATATAGTATATATTAGTTTGAATAATAAATATATCCCAAAGTCCATGTAATTGAACGATTAGCCTTCATGTGATGGTTGCTTGTTGAGGTGGTGCAATCTTCAGGTGGTGAAGACTTCGTAACGGGCTCCTTGGTCTTTGGGTGAACTTGACATTTATCGACCCTCCGCACTGTTCTCACTTTCCGCTTCCTCTGTGTTGGCGATAACTTATCAGCCTGTTTTCATTCCTTCCCCGCCATCATGCACCATTTCCTTCTGGAACCATCAGCCAAAATAAATAATTTCTTTTTTAATTGCTACTTTATAGTTATAAAAGATGTATTTATTTGTAGTGCGTAGGTGTTTTGCCTGAATGTATGTCTGTATAACACATGAGGCATTGTCCCTGGAGTCCAGAAAAGGGATTCAGATCCGCTGGATCTGAACTTGAGTAGCATGCAGTTGTGAGCTACTGTATGGATTCTGAAAATTAAATCCAGTTCCCAACCCATGCTCTTAACCACTAAGCCATCTCTCATTCCTTAAGTTTCATTTTCATGTGCATATTTTACAACAATAACAGAAATAAAATAAGAATGGTAAACAGATTAGACATCAGAAGTAGGAGAAGACCCTTGGAGCCTTCCACAGAGGACCTCTAAGAGACTCTAACTACCAGGGTATTGAAGGAGATACTGAGACTCATAGCCAAACTTTGGACAGAGTGCCGGAAACCTTATGGAAGAAGAGGGAGATAGAAAGACATGAAGGGTACAGGAGCTCCACAGGAGAACAACAGAGCCAAAATACCTTGGTCCATGGGGGCCTGCAGAGATCAATACTCCAACCAAGGACCATGAATGGAGAGGACCTAGAACCCTTGTTCAAAGGAAGCCCTGTGGCTGCTCAGTTTCCAAATGGGTTTCTTAGTAAAGGGTACAGGAGCTGTCTCTGACATGAACTCAGTGGCTGGCTCTTTGATCACGTCCCCCTGGGGCTACAGCCTTGCCAGGCCACAGAAGAAGATGATGCAGCCAGTCCTGATGAGACCTGATAAACTAGGGTTAGATAGAAGGGAAGGACGACTAGGGAAAGGGGATAGGGGAAGAAGAGGGAGGGTGGGTGGGACTTTGAAGAGACAGAGGGGACTGCAGGGGGTATACAAAGTGAATAAATTGTAATAAATAAATATATTAATACAATTAAATTTTAAAAATTAGAATGATAGGATCAGGTGTTCACAAAGTTCATGATTCAATAGATTTTATAAGATATTGTTTGACACTTCTTTATTTAAGGAAAAAATGTATTGAGGGCAGATCTTTTTTACAAGAATTACCCACAAACATCCTAAATGTTTGCCTTTACTTAAGTCATGACAATTCACGTTTAAGTAATAATGAATTAATAAGTCAACCTTCATATATTTTGCAAACATGGTTTTAAGTTCAGAAAGTTGATGAGGTGTTAAAATGGAAACATTGTGTGAGACTAAATATTACCATCACTATGAAAAGTTAATTCAAATCATCTTGTAAAGTGGTAGATGTAAACATCTCAATAATTTCATTCTCAAATGCATAGGCAGTATGAGAATCATTCAAAACAGCAAAAACAAAAATACAAAACCGAGGAAACCGAGGAATGTAGAGCATTCAGTATTAGCTCAGGAAAAACATAATACTGTCTTTATAAAGCTATTCAATGATGGAAATGAAGTAACTTTAGCAAAACCTATAAACACGAATGCCTTTATAAATCCAGTTTTGGAGGAAAGTCATAGAAAACATGTTCACTCTCATTGCTTTCTGCATCCTGTACAAAGTTACAAGAAAGGCAAAGTAAATGTTAACATGCCTAGGAGCAGTTCTCTATGTGACAGCACTATTTTGCATTGTGGTGTGTGTGTGTGTGTGTGTGTGTGTGTGTATTAGTGGAGGTGTATATACTAGTGGACACGAACATATGTGCATGCATGAGAGGCTGGACACTGATGCCTAGTATTTATTCTGTTACTGTTTTCCTCTTTAGTTTTGTAGAGAACATTGAAGCTGACACTCAGGATTAATGTCAGACCCTTAGGCTTGGCTCCTTGTGCTTTAATTGCTGTGCCTTCTCACTAACTCAGAATAGAGTGTTCATTATCACAACATTCCCTTTCTTTTCTTATTTTCATATTATCCTTTAGATTTTTAAAATAAAATGTATTGTCTGCTCTCAATATAGAATAGCTTTTTATTTATTTTTCATTCTTATTATTATTATTATTATTTATATTTTATTCACTTTGTATCCAAGTTGTATCCTCTTCCCTCATCTTCTTCCAGTCCTACACTCTCTCCATCTTCCTCCCCTATCCATCTTCCCAAATCTGCTGATAGAAGAAGTCCTTCTTCCCTACTTTCTGACCCTAGTCTATCAGGTCACATCAGGACTGCCTGGCTCCTCTTCCTCTGTGGGCTGACTAGATCTAGGAATAATGTTACCTCAAGACCCAGCTATACCACTCCTGGGCATATTTCCAAAAGATGCTCAATCATATATGATCACTTGCTTAAATATGTCTATAGCAGCTTTATTCATAATAGCTAGAATCTGGAAATAACCTAAATGTCCCTCAGCCAAAGAATGTATACAGAAATTGTGTTGCATTTACACAACAGAACACTACTCAGCTATTAAAGACAAGGAACTCGTGAAATTTGCAGGCAAATGGATGGAACTAGAAAATATCATCCTGAGTGAGCTATCCCAGAAGCAAAAAGATACACATGGTCTATACTCCTTTAGATTTGCTGTTGTTGTTTCTCCTCTCTTTTTTCATCTAATGCTTAAATCGTATCCATTCTGTAATAACCAAATTAAAATATTATTTCTCCAGGATGTTTTCCTTTTCTGTAATATAATTTTTTAAAATCATTCATAAAATTGTACATTTCACACAATTTTTAGCTGTATATGTAGTGTTACCTTTATATTATGACTGTTTCATTGACCAAAATGACAGATCTTAACCTTTGCAATTGCAGAACCTCAGTGAAGCATTTAGAATATAAAATTTTGTAGATGTACCACAATTTCTGTATCCATTCTTCAGCTGAGGGGTATCTGGGTTGTTTACAGCTTCGGGCTATTACAAATAAAGCTGCCACATGGTTGAGCAAATGTCCTTATTGTGTACTTGAGGCTCTTTTGAATATATGCCTAGGAATGGTATGGCTGGATCTCGAGGAAGCGCTATTCCTTGTTGTCTGAGAAAACATCAGATTGATTTCCAGAGTGGTTGTACCAGTTTACATTCCCACCAACAGTGGAGGAGAGTTCTCCTTTCCCCACAACCTCTCCAGCATGTGTGGTCACTTGAGTTTTTGATCTTGGCCATTCTGATAGGTGTAAGATGAAATCTCAGGGTCATTTGATTTGCATTTCCCTGATGGCTAATGACGTTGAGCATTTTTTAAGTGTTTCTCTGCCATTTGATATTCCTCTATCGAGAATTCTCTGTTTAGCTCTGTTCCCCATTTTTTAATTGTATTACTTGATTTGTTGCTTTTCAACTTCTTTAGTTCTTTATATATACTAGATATTAGCCCTCTGTCAGATAGAGGGTTGGTGAGATTGTTTTTCAACCTGTAGACAGTCGTTTTGTTTTGATGATGGTGTCCTTTGCTTTACAGAAGCTTTTCAGTTTCATGAGGTCCCATTTATTGATTGTTGCTCTTAGAGCCTGAGCTGTTGGTGTTCTGTTCAGGAAGTTGTCTCCTGTGCCAATGAGTTCAAGGGTATTCCCCACTGTTTTTCCGATTTAATGTTTCTGGTTTTATGTTGAGGATCTTTGATCCACTTGGACTTTAGGAATGGAATATTACTCAGCAATTAAAAACAAGGAAATCATGAAATTTGCAGGTAAATGGTGGGAAATGGAAAAGATCATCCTGAGTGAGCTATCCCAGAAGCAGAAAGATACACACGGTTTATACTCACTCATATAGACATATAATATAGGATAAACCTACTAAAATCTGCACATCTAAAGAAACTAATCAAGAGAGAGGACTCAGGCTAAAATGCTCAATCTCCACTCTGAAAGGCAAAGAGGATGGACACCAGAAGAAGAAGAAAACAGGAAACAAGTTAGGAGCCTCCCACAGAGGGCCTCTGAAAGGCTCTGCCCTGCAGACTATCAAAACAGATGTTGAGACTTATGGCCAAACTTTGGGCAGAATGTAGAGAATCTTATGAAAGAAGTGGAAAATAATAGTAACAGCTGGAGAGGACAGGAGGTCCACAAGGAGAGCAACAGAACCAAAAAATTTGAGCACAGGGGTCTTTCCTGAGACTCATACTCTAACCAAGTACCATGCATGGAGATAACCTAGAACCCCTGCACAGATGTAGCCCATGGCAGTTCAGTGTCCAAGTGGGTTCCATAGTTATGGGAACAGGGACTGCTTCTGACATGAACTGATTGGCCTGCTCTTTGATCACCCCCCCCCCCCCCGAGGGGGAAGCAGCCTTACCAGGCCACAGAGGAAGACAATGCAGCCACTCCTGATGAGACCAGGATCAGAAGGAAGAAAAAGAAACCCTCCCCTACCAGTGGACTTGGGGAGGGGAGTGTGTAGAGAAGGAGGAGAAAAAGAGGGATTGGGAGGGGAGGAGGGAGGGGGGATAAAAAGTAAATAAAATATAATTAAAAAAAAAGAGGATTCTTCCTGAAAGGTAAACTATGATCAAGTGAATGGTCCACCACCTGTGTATATATCTGAAACACTAAATAAATTCAATCTGTTATTAAAAATAATAAAAGGAAAAAAAGAATATAAAATTTTACCACTTTTAAAAAACCACATCTCAAGTAAAATACAGAATTTATGAAACACACAACAATTCTCACAATGTGATTTTAGTGTAGATAAACACTGTGATCTATATTTTAAAACACTGAACCAATATAAAGTAGGAGATTTCTATGGGAGAAAGCTATAGAAATACAGCGATGACGAGCTAATAAAAGCATGCACCATGCACATACATGTGTATACACAGGTAGACGCCTCTTGTACTTGTAAATGTCAAAATCATGTGTTGGTTTGGATTGATTTTCCTTGATCTCCAATGGCTTGATATGTTACTAGTGCACATAGAATATAGATGGTACTTCCTGTAGAAATGTGAAGACCGAGGTTTGGGTCCCCAGCAATCGAGCAAAAAAACCGGATGCAGCAACATGCATCTGAAAGCCAGTCTTGGGGCAACAGAGACCAGAGATGTGTTGGACCCCCTAAAGCTCATTGGGCAGTTAGCCTAGCCTGGTCAATGAGTTCCAAATTCAATGACACACCCACTTTCAAAAACTTCACTTTTGAGATCATTCTAAAAGGTCACTGAGAAGAAATAGTACATTATTTTGAAGGATGTGTTTTCCTGGTGGCTGAGGCCTTGTACTAAGAGTTGCAGTGACATTCTCTGTTTTCTAGTCAGTCTGTTCACTAGCATCCTCATTTCTGCATATTCATTCATGAAAATGAACTTGCTCACCCAGTTAGGGTTAGCCTCATTGGAATTAGATAATATAAGCCTGCAAGTCTACTTCATTGGCTCATGCTAAATCCACAGCACACTAATATAAAACAAACAAACATAGAAATTTGTACACCCCATTTTCCTCTTGCTACAGAGCACCTCATCATATGCTTCCTCATGATAACCAACAGGGCCGATTTTGCCTATTTTAGAAATATCAGGAGAGCTTTGTTTTGGATGATTTGGAGAATGTCTGTTTTGTTAAAATGTGTAGCAATTTTTTCATGCAGAATGTGATTTTGTGCTTTTGTTGATCCCCCTTTTGAGAACCCAGAAAACTGATCCATTGATTGTCAAAGCACAGCAAAAATATGAAGAATTACAGAGAAGTTTGTCAGTGTTGATATAAATGTATTAGCCTCTTGGCTGCCCCAGTAGAGAATCACTGTTTTAGGGCTGCCTTAATATTGCCTAAGTATTGTTTTCCTCTGATGAAAAGGAAAACAAAATTCATATGAATAAGCATCAGTGAAAAGATAAATGAGGGTCCAGAACTTAAGACTATCAAACATCAGAATCTCTCCAAATAGGATACCTATTTTCTCTGATTTCATTTTGCTCCATTTCCTCTCTTCACATCTTAAGGCATGAAATAATTTTTAAAAATCCACAGTCTTCAGCTATCATCTAAACACATGGATAAAATTCGTGGACAGAAAGAGCTACAAGATCAGAGCAATGAGAGCAATAAGCCGTAGAATTAGAAATTCTGTTTTGATGGACTTTTGAGACAATCAGCAAAGTGTAATTAATGTGTCAAACTATGTTTGAGTTTATATTAGATAGTCTGTTATAGTGTTCCTAAAGTGAGTCATTTGATCTGGTTGATCTCTGGGATCCCTTCCAACTTGAACATTATGCAATGTGTATACTACAAGAAATTTTAGGGGACAAATCAATTTTTAATTTGAAATAGAATTAATTTTTATAATTGTCCAGATATTTATTACCACTACAATCTGCTTTGTATTTATTGGGCATTTTCTTTATATCTAGAATTACGATAGTGGAATTATATATAATGCATTAAATGTTTAAACAACCTTTTAAGAACAAATAATAATTATGATCATAGAATTTTATTGTATCAGCTGAACTTCAGTTTAGCTACAAAATGACTGAGCCAGATTTGAATGTACAAATGCATAACTCAGCGGTCTGTATTTTCTTCTAATAGGCCTGTGAAATAAATTATGGAAATGTGCTGTGAAACTTCAAGTATGGTAAAAAAAAATAGTAATTTTAAAAGATAAAGGATGTTTGTAATTTAAATTATTTCCTCAGACTCCTGGTCTGGGCCATGCAGCAAGTAACATGTAAAACATTTCCCATAGGTCTTTGTTGTTGTGTTGTTTTCCTGGGTGTTTAAACTTCGCTCTTTGTGTGTATACCATCATGTATATTTACTCTCAAATCTGTCATTCTATCTAGGTGGCAATAAATCTGTTACATATTTCATGCTCAATTAAAACAAATCTTACAAGATTCCATGTATTATGGAAAGATCGCCATCTGTCCCCTCCTTAATTAGGACCATCCTGATTATGTTAAACGTGTCCTGGCTCCCGTTAAAATTCTCTAAATACACATGAAGGAGAAATTGTTAAAAATGAGTTGTCAGCAAGAAACAGGAGAGATTTAAACAAAGAAAGAAACCCCCAAAGAATGTTAAACAAAGAAAAATACCTCAAACCTTGAGGCTTAGGTTGAATTGAATAATAACCCTTTCCCTTCACCTCTCATGACTAATCCATACCAAGACGCCAATGCAACTTGAAACGAATCATTCTGGAAGCTTCGGGAGTTTGGTTAATTTTTTCTTCCTGTTCCTTTTTTTGCTTGGAACACCTTTAGGCCTTGGGATCTGATTGGAGCCAGGAGGGGGAAATGCCGAAATCCTATAGGGAAAGCTTGCTCTTGGGGTAATTTATACCTGATTGGGGGAACAAAATGTTTCTATATGTTTTAGGTTACAAGATTTCTGCTTGTGAAGTTTCAGCTGGGTTGAAAATGTAGAAGAATCTCAGATAACAAAAAAATATCTAGATAACATTGTAGAAGAAAGTGGTTGTTGGAATATTCGTGCCAAAGGGATGGAGTCAGCCTGGGATCTTTCCCTGCTTTGCTCTCAGCAATGTGATTATATTAAAAATGTTCTTTCTGGCCTTTCCTGTGTAAAATTGTATCACAAGAAGGTCTGTGTCTGATCATTAGGGAAATGCAAGCATTTTACTACAGTGCAAAATTCTCCTCCTCTTCTTCCCCCTCCTCCTCTTCCTTTTCCTCTTCCTCTTTTTCCTTTTCCTCTTCTTCCTCTACTCAAGTCAACAAATACTTGCTTGACTACAACTGTGCCAGAGTAAGCTCTGACCACATAACAATCAACAAAAATGTACCTGCCTTTATGGATTTTTTTTGCCTTTATGGATCTTACATTTCAGATATAAACATAGACTGTATTACACCCTGTTAAGTGATGTGTGGAAGAATGAATCCAGGTAAGAATATTTTTTAAGAGTAAATTTAGGATTGGCTTACCTAAAATCCACATTTAGAATATCCAGCAGAAAAGTGGCACAAGGTCTGCTAGAGTGTGAGAAGAGCAGTGGAAACTGAGGGGACTCAACGGGAAGATGACTTAAAGTACACACACAGACAATGAGCCAGGAATAAACAGTTTCCAAGCCTCTATTACATGTTCATATGAGAATAAAATAGTAAAAGCTTGTTCCCCCAAACAGCTATATTACCGTGATTGAAAAATACAGCTGTAAAGATGTTACCACCCAAGTTTGCAATTTATCTTTTACCTAATTTGTCAAAGTCATTGGTATACACAACTTGAGAAATATGAAATTCAGGAATACAAGAAGTGGTCATGAAGATTATTTTTTTAAAAAGAAGAGATAATTTGAAAAAATGAACTCTTTTAATTAATCTATGTGTTTCAAATAAATCAATCAAAATCTCAGAATGAGGATTCCTAAGCCTTATTTCTTTTTTTTAATTTAATTTTATTTATATATTTATTTATTACAATTCATTCACTTTGTATCCCTGCTACTGGCCCCTCCCTCATCTTCTCCCAGTACCGCCCACCATTCCTCTTCTCCAACCATGCCCTTTCCCAAGTCCACTGATAGGGGAGGTCCTCCTCCCCTTCCATCTGACTCTAGTCTATCAGGTCTCATCAGGACTGGCTGCATCATCTTCCTCTGTGGCCTGGTGAGGCTGCAACCCTGAGGGTAAAGTGGTCAAAAAGCCAGTCACTGAGTTCATGTCAGAGACAGCTCCTGTTCCCCTTACTAGGGTGCCCACTTGGACACTGAGCAGCCAAAGGACTTCCTTTAAACAGGGGGTCTAGGTCTTCTCCATTCATGGTCCTTGGTTGGAGTATCAGTCTCTGCAAGCACTGCCTTATTTCTCCATTCCTCATCTTGCCTTGACTCCCCCTCCCTCTTTTTCTTTTCTTTTTTTTTTTATTAAATATTTAGTTTTTATATTAATTACAGTTTATTCACTTTATATCCCACCTGTTTCCTTCTCTCTCATTCCCTCCCAATTCCACCCTCCCTTCCTCATGTCCTTCCATTCCCCTCTCCAAGTCTGATAGGGAAGGTCCTCCTCCCCTTCCGTCTGACCCTGGCGTATCAGGTCTCATCAGAACTGGCTGCATTGTCCTCCTCTGTGGCCTAGCAAGGCTGCTCCCCCATCGGGGGGATGTCAAAAAGCCTGCCAATTGAGTTCATGTGAGAGACAGTTCCTGTTCCCATTACTAGGGTACCCACTAGGACACTGAGCCGCCACGGGCTACATCTGAGCAGAGGTTCTAGGTTATCTCCATGCATGATGCTTGGTTGGAGTATCAGTCTCAGCAAAGACACATGGGCCCAAATATTTTGGTTCTGTTGCTCTCCTTGTGGAGCTCCGGCCTTCTCCAGGTCTTACTAACTCCTCTTTCTTTCATAAGATTCCTTGCACTCTGCCCAAAGTTTAGTTAAGAGTCTCAGCATCTGCCTTGATACACTGCTGAGTAGCTTTCAGAGGCCCTCTGTAGTAGGCTCCTGTCCTGTTTCCTGTTTTCTCCCTCTTCCAATGTCCATCTTGTTGTCCTTCTGAGTGAGGATTTATCACTTAATCCAGGGTCCTCTTTCTTGCTTAGCTTCTTTAGGTATACAGATTTTAGTATGCTAATCCTATATTATAGGTCTAATATCCACTTATAAGTGAGTATATACCATTTGTTTCTTTCTGCTTCTGGGATACCCCACTCAGGAAGATCTTTTTTAGATCCCACCATTTGCCTGAAAATTTCACGATTTCCTTGTTTTTAATTGCTGAGTACTATTCCATTGTGTAAATGTACCACAATTTCTGTATTCATTCCTCCCTTGAGGCACTTCTGGGTTGTTTCTAGGTTCTGGCTATTATGAATAAAACTGCTATAAACATGATTGAACAAATGTCCTTGTTGTGTACTTGAGCATATTTTGGATATATGCCTAGGAGTGGTATAGCTGGATCTTGAGGAAACACTATTCCTAATTGTCTGAGAAAGTACCTGATTGATTTCCAGAGTGGTTGTATAAGTTTACATTCCCACCAGCAGTGGAGGGGGGTTCCCCTTTCTCCACATCTTCTCCAGCATGTGTTGTCACTTGAGTTTTTGATCTTAGCCATTCTGATGGGTATAAGGTGAAATCTCAGGGTTGTTTTGATATGCATTTCCCTGATGATTAAGGACGTTGAGCATTTTTCCAAGTGTTTCTCTGCCATTCTATATTTTTCTACAGAGAATTATCTGTTTAGCTCTGTATTTCATTTTTTAATTGGATTACTTGATTTGTTGCTGTTTAACTTCTTAAGTTCTTTATATATTCTGGATATTAGCCCTCTGTTAGATATAGGGTTGCTGAAGATCCTTTTCCAGTCTGTAGGTTGTTGTTTTGACAACAGTGTTCTTTGCTCTACAGAAAGCTTTTCAGTTTCATGAGGTCCCACTTATTGATTGTTGATCTTAGAGTCTGTGCTGTTGGTTTTCTGTTTAGGAAATTGTCTCCTGTGCCGAAGAGTTCTAGGCTCTTCCCCACTTTTTCTTGTAACAGATTTACTGTGTTTGGTTTTATATTGAGGTCTTTGATCCACTTGGAATTTAGTCTTGTACAGGGTGATAAATATGGATCTATTTGCATTTTCTGCATGTAAAAATCCAGTTAGACCAGCACCATTTGTTGAAGATTCTATTTTTTTTCCATTGTACGGTTTTGGCATTTTTGTCAAAAATCAAGTATCCGTAGGTATTTTGGATTTATATCTGGGTCTTCTATCGGTTCCATTGATCCACCATTTTGTTTCTATGCCATGCAGTTTTTATTGCTATTGCTCTGTAGTACAGCTTGAGATCAGGGATGGAGATACCTCCAGACGATCTGTTGTTGTACAGGATAGTTTTGGCAATTCTGGGTTTTTTGTTTTTCCATATGAAGTTGAGAATTGTTCTTTCAAGTTCTGTAAAGAATTGTGTTGGTATTTTCATAGGAATTGCATTGAATTTGTAGATTGCTTTTGGCAGGATGGCCATTTTCAGTATATCAATCCTACCAATCCTTGAGCATGGAAGTTTTTTTGAACAGGTCTTTCACTTGCTTGGTTAGAGTCACACCAAGGTACTTTATGTTATTAGTAGCTATTGTGAATGGTGTAGTTTCCCTAATTTCTTTCTCAGCCCTTTTGTCTTTCATATACAGGAGAGCTACTTAATTTTTTGAGTTAATTTTGTATCCAGCCACTTTGCTAAAGGTGTTTATCAGCTGTAGGAGTTCTCTGGTTGAATTTTTGGGGTCACTCATGTATACTATCATATCATCTACAAATAGTGATACTTTGACTTCTTCCTTTCCAATTTGTATCCCCTTATTTTCCTTTAGTTGTCTTCTTGCTCTAGCTAGGCCTTCAAGTACTATGTTGAAGAGATATAGAGAGAGTGGGCAGCCTTGCCTTGTCCCTGATTTCAGTGGGATTAATTTAAGTTTCTCTCCATTTAGCTTGATGTTGGCTATAGTCTTGCTGTATATTGCCTTTACTATGTTTAGATATGTGCCTTGTATTCCTGATCTCTCCAAGACTTTAAACATGAATGGGTGTTGGACTTTGTCAAATGCTTTTTCAGCATCTAAGGAGATGATCATGTGGTTTTTCTCCTTCAGTTTGTTTATGTGGTGGATTACATTGATGGATTTCCACATATTGAACCACCCTTGCATGCCTGGGATGAAGCCTACTTGGTCATGGTGAATGATATCTTTTATGTGTTCTTGGATTCAGTTTGCAAGTATTTTATTGAGTATTTTTGCATCAAGGTTCATAAGAGAGATAGTTCTGAAGTTCTCCTTTTTTGTTGGGTCTTTGTGTGGTTTAGGTATCAAGGTGACTGTGGCTTCATAGAATGAGTTTGGTAATTTCCCTTCTGTTTCTATTTTGTGGAATAGTTTGAAGAAAATTGCAATTAGCTCTTTTTTGAAGGTCTGGTAGAATTCTGCACTAAATGCCATCTGGCCGTGGCCTTTCTTTGGAAGGGAGACTTTTGATGACTGCTTCTATTTCCTTGGGAGATATAGGACTATAAAATCTATTTATCTGATCTTGATTTAATTTTGGTAAATGGAATCTATCAAGAAAATTGTCCATTTCATTTAGATTTTCAAATTTTGTGGTGTATTGGCTTTTGTAGTAAGACCTAATGATTGTTTGGATTTCCTCAGTGTCTGTTGTTATGTCCCCCTTTTCATTTCTGATTTTGCTGAGTTGGATAGTTTCTCTCTGCCTTTTAGTTAGTTTGGCTAAGGGTTTGTCTATCATATTGATTTTCTCAAAGAACCAGCTCTTGGTTTCATTGATTCTTTGAATTGTTTTATTTGTTTCTAATTTATTGATTTCAGCCCTGAGCTTGAATATTTCCAGCTGTCTACTCCTTTTGGTGTGTCTGCTTCTTTTTTTTTTCTAGTATTTTCAGGTGAGCCATTAAGTTGCTTGAATGAGATGTATTGAATTTCTTCTTGAAGGTACTTAGGGCTATGAATTTTCCTCTTAGCATTGCTTTCATTGTGTCCCATAAGTTTGGGTATGTTGTACCTTCATTTTCATTGAATTCTAGGAAGTCTTTGGTTTCTTTCTTTATTTCTTCCCTAACCCAGCTGTCATTGAGTAGCAAGTTGTTCAGGTTCCATGTGTGTGTAGGCTTTTTGCTATTTCTCTTGTGTTGAGGTTCAGCTTTAGTCCATGGTGGTCAGATAGAATACAAGGGATTATTTCAATCTTCTTGTATCTGTTGAAGCTTCCTTTGTGAACAACTATACGGTGTATTTTGGGGAAGGTTCCATGAGGTACTCAAAAAACGTATACTCTTTTGAATTTGGGTGAAATGTTCTGTAGACATCTATTAGGTCCATTTGAATTAGGGCCTCTGTAAGTGCCTTTATTTCCCTATTTAGCTTCTGTTTAGATGATCTGTCCTTTGGTGAGAGTGGAGTGTTGAAGTCTCCCACTATTAAGGTGTTAGAATGGATATGTGATTTCAGCTTAAGTAATGTTTTGTATCCACTTGTAAGTGAGTATATGCCCTGTGTGTCTTTCTGCTTCTGGGATAGCTCACTCTGGATGATCTTTCTGGATGATCTAGATTCCATCATTTGCCAGCAAATTTCATGATTTCCTTGTTTTTAATTGAGTCGTATTCCCTTGTGTAAATGTACCACAGTTTCTGTATCCATTCCTCCGTTAAGGGACATCTGGGTTGTTTCTAGGATCTGGCTATTATGAATAGAGCTGCTACAAACATGGTTGAACAAATGTCCTTGTTGTGTACTTGAGTATATTTTGGATATATATAGGAGTAGTATAGCTGGATCTTGAAGAAGTGCAGATAGGATAAACATAATAAAATCTGTACACCTAAAGAAGCTAAACAAGAAAGAAGTTCTGGGGTAAGCTGATCAATCCTCGCTTAGAAAGACAAATGGAATCGACATTGGAAGTAGGAGAAAACAACAAACAGGACAGGAGCCTAACATAGAGGGCCTCTGAAAGACTCTACCTAGCAGTGTATCAAAGCAGATGCTGAGACTCATAACTAAATCTTGGGCAGAGTGAAGGGAATCATATGAGAGAAGAGGGAGTTAGTAAGACCTGGAGAGGACAGGAACTCCACAAGGTCCAAATATTTCTGGGCACAGGGGTGTTTTCTGAGACTGATTCTCCAACCAAGGACCATGCATGGATATAACCTAGAACTCCTGCTCAGATATAGCCCATGGCAGCTCAGCATCCAAGTTAGTTCCCTAATAAGGGGAACAGGGACTGTCTCTGACATGAACTCAGATGAACTCAGTGGCTGGCTCTTTGACACCTCTCCCCCGAGGGAAGAGCAACCTTGCAAGGCCAGGGAGGAGGATATTGCAGGCAGTTCTGTGAGACCTGATAAGCTAGGTTCAGGTGGAAGGGGAGGAGGACCTCCCAATCAGTGGATTTAGAAGGACAGGGAGGAGATGAGGGAGGGAGGGTGGGATTGAGAGGTAATGAGGAAGGGGGCTACAGCCGGGATACAAAGTAAATAACCTGTAATTAATATAAACAATAAAAATTATAAAAAAAAATGTTTCATTTACAAATGTAGGTGCTTTAATATTTGGGGCATTAATGTTCAGAATTGTGATGTCCTCCTGGTGGATTTTTCCTTTGATGAGAACGAAGTGTCCCTTTTCATCTCTTTCGGTTAATTGGCATTTGTGTAAGGTATTGCCTACCTTAGTATTCCTAAAAATCACTGGAATAAACTTTATATGTGTCAGTTTGAAGGAAAAGAAATAAATCTGTGGCATTTTTGTAATGTGGAATATAATGGATTAATTAATTAAATAGACCTTAAATAACATTTATGAAAGTTATAGTGAGGTAGATCTTTGCCATTTCTCTCCAGGGTGATTGGGTGGTCATTGGAGGATAGATTTTGACAGCTTAAACCCAGCCTCCTTTCTGGTCTATTCTTAGCTTGCTGTTGGATGTAGTGATACCATAACTGCCTCATGCTCTATGACCAAAAAAATGTGTTTTAGCCTAAGTTGCTTGTACCAGTTATTTTTTCATGATGAGAAAATTATATAATCCATCACATCTATGTTTTATATTACCATACAGTGAACACTCTGACTCATTGTGATCATAGTAGAAAAAAACAGACACCTGTTGTAACTTAAAACACTTAAAGCTGTCATCTTGTTCCATGTTAAACCTAGACATGTTACTTCAAACATTTATCGGTTCCTGGGAGTTTTAGAACTCCCAGAAAAGAGATATTTCACCTATAATAGAAAATAGATACATTGCTTTTTTTTTCCCCCCTTGGGTCAAACTGTTTCACTATTCATCTCTAACACTTGTTTTAATCTGAGTTTCTTTTTTATTTCAAAAGTATTTTTACATCCTTGCTTCTATTTGTGGGTTTTCTGTTGTGGCAATATTTTTTCTGACTTGTTAAACTACTAGCTACTTCTGTCTCATTGTAGCTAAGGCATCTTCATTCAGGTTGAAGAATATTTCTGCTTTTCAACTTTTGTTTCACTTTTGCCCATGCCCTTAACCATAGTGTTAAAGTGGACAATAAAAGTGAAGGATAGATGCTTATCTTCTAATTCATTATTGGCTCTCTCAAATTTGCATTGTGATTTTGATGCTGAGGAATCCATTCATAGACCAAGACCCAAATCTGTGTCTCAAATGGACTTAGTAGCTTGTGTATAAATGCATGTATATATTGTCAAATTGATATACATGTTAAAATAATAATCTAAAAAGAGATCATGGATTTGGGAGGGGAAACAAAAGAATTTGAATGGGGAGAAATTTTAGGAAAGGTATAGATACAATGTTCATGTATGCAGTTCTCCCAACTAAAATTAAATTAAAAAACAAACATAAAATAAAACAAACTCAGGGGTTGAAAGTGGCGAACGTGAAAACAAATAGCGCAGAGCTGCAGTGTAAGTGGGCTAAGCAGTCCTCACTCCGTCGAGTTCATGCTTTCATGAGAAGCTGGCTCTTATTGTTGACGATCTGCCTTGCCTTGGTGAGCTCCTTTTATAACTTATTTATTATGCATTTGAGGTGCCAAGCTATATTTTAGTGATAGAACATTCATCTAGCTTTCCCAAGGTTTTGGGTTCAATCCCCAAACTGCAAAAACTATTATCTTTCATAAAAGCATCGGTATTTAACTATTTATTCTTGGTTTCTCCAGAGGCATCCAGGCTGTGCTCATTAGAACAGAAACTGGCAAACATTAACATACAAAATAACAACATGGGGTGCCATTTGAGTCGTGAGAAGTGTGTCACTTCATTTGTTTGACTGGTTTTTGCTGTGTAGTGATTGTTAGGGAGACATCTGGTTAATGTCACATACTTTAGTATCCGATCTCATTGCATGACATTTTGTTCTGTGACATTTAGTTCCCGCTTGGGACCTGAAGTTGGAAACCTAAAACTAAGTTCCATTCCCAGCTTAATAATAAGGAATTGTCTTCAGTAATGATGTTTGGGGTTCTCAGTAAGACATTTCAACATAGCACATTGGAAAACAATAATGAGAAATTGTTATCAGCTTTCTTCACAAAAATGTGAGTACTTAAACAAGTTTCAGCAACTATTTTTGGGAATAAAAGGAGGCTTTTCTTAGTTTAGGTAGTATTACTCTTTTATTTTGTTGCTCTAATACTGAAGTACATGTATCTCCTCCACACCTCTTCATTTCCACTTTTAGCACATACATGTTTTATAAGGCTATGTTGGAAATGTGGTTTTTGGAATGTCTGAGCACACATTTGGAAACTTGAGGTTTCTGCAACTCAACTGTGCTTATGACAGATCCTCTCTGACAGTTCTTCAATAAAATAAAGAAGAAAGGAACTTGGAAGACTCTTATTTTTCCTTTTCCTGATATTAGCACATAAGCTTAAACATCCATATGTCTCCCCTAGTTTATTTCTGAAGCTGGACTGCAAATTCTTTTACTATTTATTCTTACATTGCTAACCCTTTCCAGTTTAATCATAGAAAACTATCTCCCTTATCCATTGGCTCCAAAAACGTGCGTATCTGTAGCACATTTGTTAAACTCACATCCTTTATAAGGGAAAATGGAGAAAAACATTCAGATGAGAGGGTAGCTAGTTCTTTGTTGCAGTTTTCTCTAGTCTTTGGTATAGTTTGAAATTGTCCATCCAAAATTCATGTGTTAGGAACTTAATTCTCACTGTGAGAGTGCCATAAGCTTAGGCTTAATGGAAGACATTTATGTCACAAAGGGCCTACCTTCATGAAAAACTTAATTCAAATTATAGTCAGCATTGAGGTTGTGAGTTAAATCTTTTGCTACCTGATACTCTGCCTTCTGCCTTCTGTCACGGAATGACAAAATACGAATGTGCTCGCTTGGTGCACACCCTAGACCTTGACCTTCCTCCCTCCCAGACAAAACACACTTTTTTCTCTTTAGAAATGTCCCAGCTTTAGTTATGTACTTGTAACAGCAAGGAAGAGACTCATTTGCCACCGTAAAACAAATAGGCTTTTCTTATAGGGTGTCTCAGGGGTATTTCCACAGGAAACCAATTCTAATGGAGAGAGCTTTATGGGGAGTGCCAGACTTGACAAGCTATGGGCAGATGGCAGGGGAGGAGAATTCCCCCTCTCTGTGGACCAGGTGAAGGGGATAGAAGGGAGAGGGGAGGAAAGCTGAGACTGGGAGGAGACTAGGGAGGGGGCTTCAATTGGGATATATAATGAATAAATTTTTAAAAAATCAAAATTAAAAATTAAAAAAAATAAGAATGTGGATGCTAGGTAAAGGGTGAAATATTGAGAAGTAGGGACACTGGTAGGAAATCACGATAATGACCCCGCTGAGTTTTCCTCAGTTTTGCTTACTTCACAGGAAGCCTTCACTGAATTCAGCTGCCAGAGTGAGTTTGCAAGGTGCCCTCAGCAAATCTGGACAAATGCTAAGCATGGCAAGAGAACACATGATTTTTGTAGCACCCCCCCCATACTTGTCCTGTATACCCTCTCTTAAAGGAAGCTTTAAGGCAGGTTTCATCATTATTTTGCCACATCCGGAAAATTCCCACAAGCTTTCCTTCCTCCACATAAGGTGGTATCAAAGTCATCAGGAACTTTGGCTTAAGAACCAAGAATAGGAGCATGTATTGAATGTCCATTGCTGGGCAGTATTATACAAAACTCCTAACAAACATATCATTTAATCCCAGGGCTGACTCCAGGATGAGTAGTTATCATCACCTTTATGATTTTTTAAGTTTACCTTAAGTGGAGTGCCTTTCCAATTGTGCTGCTGCAACAGCCAGAATTAAAGTATCTGACTCTCTAATTCAAAACTACATAACATTCCTTGCAAAACAGTGTCAACAAAGAGATACATCATTAAAATGGAAAACCTTGATTGTCATTAATTGTCCAATGTCTGAACATTGGAAGGCATGGTACTATCATTTCTCTTTTGGAATGCTTATATAAGGAGCAGAAGGATATTTTGGAGTCAGGAGACCTTCCTAGCAGTGAAGTCAGGAAAAGAAAACAGACTTCAACATTTTTTAAACATTTTTTTAATTGTAAGTGTCTTGGCTATCACAATTGGTGGGACACTAGTATGATTCAAACACTATAATGCACAAGGCTATCCAGCATAACATTCTGAAAGCATAAATGCTGAAAGCCCATTCCCTGAATAACACAATCATTACAGAGAAAAGCATATATATATATATATATATATATATATATATATATATATATATATAATTTTTAGGAGAAGGATACTTTAAAAAAAAGTAAATCTTATTCTTGCTCTGAGGTTCTTGGTCAATATATTACACTTAATTTTTTTTCTCCTGTGAAATAGGGTTTCAGAATTTATTGTTTATCAAAAAGGGTGGTGAACTAAAAAAAAAAATTCTGTGATATACAGAGTTTAAAACCATGGCATGCTGTTCATACTTATGTTGCTGCTAAATTTTCAGTAGCATGAAAGAAATTCAGGGTGGCCTCAAACTCAATTTTTTTTTCTGCCTCATCTTCTATAGAATATCTTACTGGCATGTTGGTCAATAAAGTTACATAGAGTCCAGGAATTATAGGCCATTACCAATATTCATGGCTATCCTTAGGAAGTGGATGGCAAAACACTGTTGCTGAATATGTCACACACTTGAGGAATAAAACATGGAGAACTCAAGCTGGTACCCATCTGGAAACTTCATCCCTACCACCTAGCACTCACGGTGCTGGAAGATGTGACATGAGCCTTAATAGAGAAGCTGCAAGTGTGGCACAATCAACCATGTGAGTACTCAGCCACTTCCTGACTATCTAAGGCCTCTTAATGGGATGGAACCCACATGTGGCATTGTTAAAGGGAACAAGAACTGTGATTAGATAGGTCACAGGCTCAATACTATTATTATTCTGCTAAATGGACATAGTATTTTAAAAAATGTCTAATGACCTGTGGTTATATCCATAGATCAGAATATCTCTGACTCTCACCAAGAAGCTTCTTCTTGTGGTAGATGGTAACTAACTCAGAGACTCCCAACTGACCGATGTTCATAGAATTAAAGACTGCGGTGTTTTCGGTCCTAAATGGGGCACCCATATTATATTCCTTCCTACAGGGCCCAGGAATGTTCAAAGAGAGAAGGATTATAAGAGCCAAAAGTGGTTGACGACCTCAAGGAAACTATATTTTCTAGGCACAACAGGGCATTTGCACATATGAACTCATATGGTTTATGATAGCATGCGTGCGGCCTATGGAAGATACGGTCAAAATCCTTGCATAGAGGGAGTAAGGTGGGTCGGAAGTCCTACCACTACCGACGTCTGCAGGGCGGGGAGGGGAGGAGTCAGTGTTCTTCAGTGATGATCCCTGGTAGGCTGACCCATACCAAGGTAGGGTCCACTCCCAAGATCAGCTGGAATCTCAAACTAGGCTCAATGGGCAAAGGGTAAAAAGGGAGAAATCTCAAAGGATGAGAGGGGATAGAGGGATATTTTTTGTAGGAGGTGTTTGGAGAAGATGAATGTGTTCAAGTACATTATATAAAATTTTCAAATAATTAATAAAGCATTTGTGAATCAGGACGGATTCACAAAAGCCTTAGAAAAGGAAGAATTATTATTAATACATAAGTCTAAACAGGAAGAAATTATAAGATGAATGATTTAAAGCCAAGCTGTCTGTCCCTGGTTCAAATAGCTGTGCACGTGGCCCTAAGTCACTTCTGAGTACAGACAATTTGAAAACGTGTTACGTAATGGCTTCCTTTAAACAGAAACATTCCCTCTCCAAGGAAGTAGTGGGGTTCAAGGGACTCAGGACATTGACATGTACAAAGTTCAAGAAGCACCTGAAATTTACAGGACTTACAAGGCAAGGTCCCGAAGGTTACATAAGCAGTGAGTAGTTACCAAGAGACAGGAGACTTTCTGGTGTAACTGTCTTCAAGTCTCACAGGGCACTCTGGGGTTCAGCTTTCATGCTGAGTTGTGGTTTGGGGTGATACTGCAGCCACTTAGATCTTTCATAGACAACTCTGAAAAACCTCAGTGGTTCATCAAGATAGACTTGAATAAAATGGTTTCTTCGGTTTGTCATTAATTCCCTGTGTGAGGTGAATGGATGTTTCTTTACATCTCCTCAAACAGTTACCCAGATCTACTTCCTATGATGAAGTCTTTTAATATAAACACAATTGTCTGTTGTAGTTTTGAAATGATCAATATTCACTAGAGTATATAAATAATGCTAGAAAACACAATTACTTTATAGTCATGTCATTTTAAATATGTGCTTTTAAATATTTGAATGCAAAAACAATTATTAGAAGATGTGTTCAATTCATGTGTTTACAGAATTCACTCAGGTTGTGGTGTTTTAGTACACCATTCTGATGAGACTACAGTGGGTTTAGTGTATATTAAGTCTATGTCTAAATTTCTCCTATTTTCTAAAAAAATTTCTCCTTGTTTCTAAATATCATGAACACATTCTTGGGACTATGGATTAAGAATTCAACCAACAGGAGTTCCTGTGCTTAAAATTTGTTTTGTTTCCCCAATTAGTACTGAATTAGAACTGAATTATGTAAATTATTGCAAACCATTACTTTAATAATATAAATAATTCAACAATAAGGAAAAAAACAGAATAATAATTCAGGTTCCTTGTGCTAACTACCACTGCAATTTTTGCTAACAGCAGTATAGAGTTAGCATTTATTGGAAGAAAGTGGAGTAGATTGTTGGCTCCCGTAAAACCCATCATTTTCTTATGAGTCTAATAAGGAAACGTATGGTTGAAAGCTATTTAATATCACCTTGCATTAAAACAGAGGAGAAGTAGGAAGGTAAACACTGATCCTTTGGAAATGGCCTGGCTTAACTATTTCCTAGGCTTGTAGGGGTGTAATATAGAGCTTACCAGGGTGAGATAAGGAGGAATGATTGCACACATCAGCTTAAAACCAGTTTAGTTTCATTTGATTTCTGCATGGGCGTAAACTTGGTATATAAAATGCACTTTGCATCCAGAACTCAATTTATCAGGAAAAGTCTATAAGACTTCAGCATCTTTAATCATATCTAATCCCTTCATCCTTCAGCGTTTCCCACTGGAGAACTCCAAAATAACAATTATGTTTCTCATACAAATTGTATAGATATTGGATTAAACACTATTGATGTCTCAACATAATGATTTATGTCACAGAAAAAAATATCTGTCAAGGATTCTGGTTTAAATACCATATGTTAAAATATTTTAATGTTCAATTGAATTAATAATTGACCCCTAACCCTAATGCTTCCCATAACCATAAAACACAGTCCTTTCAAAATGTATAATACCTCACGGAAAACTGGTTTTAATTTACGTCTCCTTGAAAGACCTCTTTGAGGGCATTTGCATTGTCAGCAGCTTAAATGGACCACAGAAATGATAACTAAATAATTTAGAAAATTGTAAGATGATTTAGGCATTTAAGATGTGTAAAAGGTAATTAAAACCAAACTTTCGGAGGGCTAAGGCCACACTGAAGCTGCTCACTCTCCAGCTGGGGTCACTGCCTATGTTGTGCAAAGGCATATGTTCAATTTACAGTTGTAATGAAGAACATGGGATGTTTTGATTCTTCATTTGCTGTGCTCATCTCTAGAGGATGCAATTGCCCACGTGAAAAATGAATATAGGCTCTTGTAGAGGGTAATAAAATGTGTAAAATAATGCAAGTCACATGCATGTATGGTTGGCATATGGCTTTTGTCAGTTTGGAATTGTTGCCTTTAGCTGCTATCATGATGGAGACTCATGGAAATGTTCATTATTATCCACTTAGAAATAAGACTAGCTCCTTTGATCCTGTTAGTTTGATCATGATTATTCCATTTAAACTAATGCATGGTGTTTATAAATGTGTTTCAGTAGATTGTTTACTTACAAGGGAATTTTCTTATGGTTCCCCTTAATCTACAAAAGAAAGGAGGAATGAAGGTTGTAAATTTTTTTTTTGTCTTCTGTTGAATATATCCAAGATACATTAAAAGTTGTAACACAACAGTATTTTTTTCCTTTTTTCTTTTTATTCTACAATTAAACAATAGATGATACCGGGTTTTGAATTTTTTTTGTATGTTGATTGCTCAAAAACATTAGCACATGTTCATGGGAGAAGTTTAAAGAAGTATTTACAGCATCATTAAGATACAAGTTGATATTTTCTAGAATGACCAGCTTCTTTTTACTGTAAGTTTGCAAATTGTTCAACTGATCTGCTATAAGGTGTGCAAAACTCTAGAGAGCCTGGCTATACGCAGGGTCCGACTATTGGCTTAAAACAAGTCAAATACATAACTTTCATTTAAAAACTGAACAAAGAGAAAGACCTTTAAATCTTTCTCAATTGGAAAAATAAATGACAGAAAATTGGAGTTGATTAAAATGTATAGGAATAAGATAAATAGCTTATTTTAAGCACATATAATTAGCAATTACCCAGTTTTTGTACTTATCTACCACTGCTTTTTGTTATTGTTTTTACTATTTATTTTATTTTTTTATCATTCTCTTTCTTCCTGTCTTCTTCCTTTTAGCGGCTGGTTCTTCCCTCTTGTATGTGAACTTCCAAAAACTGTACCTTGCCTCTCTGTGGTCACATGAATCTGAGTGGAGAGGAACAAGTACTTAGCACTTTATTTTACAGACCTGGAAGAATTCAGATTGTGCCCCGCCCCCATCATCCTTTCCAGGGACATTGTTTTGTAGTTTAAATCACCAAGGTCCCTTCTACCAAGGTCGGCTGAGCTCTCATCTCAGCATGTTTGCTTCCACAGGTGCTGCAAAGAGCATCACCTCCTGAATATTTCTACCTCCATATGTATTTAAATCTTTATTTAAACAAGCACAGGCTAGCAGCTTACTGCTATGAAAAACGTTAAGCTTACTTTATTGAGTAACCAAACTAAGAATTAACAGCATTCTAATCATTAGAACTCTGTCATAGAACACTGATCCACCAGACATAAGTCCACAAACTTGCATGGGCCCTGGAATTAACTTGTATTATCGTAGGTTTTTTTCTGCCTGTTTTTCAAATCAAATCCATTGGTCTACTCCATCCCCTGGAAGTCATATTTTGCAGCTCCTGGCTCTCCTCCAAAAGCCTTTCATTGTTGTACAAGCCATCCTTGTTTTCAATTCATTCCTCTTGATCCACTGTGTAAACTAGGTGGACCTGAATAGTTAGGAAAACCGAAAGCATTTGGTTGTTATTAGGGTAAGGATAGCCGACGACTCACACATGTAAAACATTAAAGAAACCCTACAAATGTTTGAGTAATTTTTTTCTGTTGTTGTTGTTTGGGGCTGTGGGGCATTTAACCACATCCTGCCGTGCACACAACCCTAGAGCTTCTCTCCTTACCAGGTAGAGTTTGAAGCTAATAAAGAAACAAAAACAAAAACAAAAAAACAAGGACAGTATTTTTATTTTCTTTTCCCAGCATTTTTATTGCCTTTATTTAAATGTAACACAATATACACTGTTCAGCCTCTTTGGGGGTAGGAGGGGGGTGATTCTGTATCTTTAAAGACTCTCATGTCAGCACTCATGTCCCGTGTCTGTGGCTGACATACTTTAGCATGATGGACCAGCGCCCACACTTCCCATGGAGGCAGAGCTCCCAAAATCTTGATAAGTTTTTTTTTTTTTTTAAACACAACATTTAGGACTGAACTTTTTTTTTTTTTCAGTAGTTGTAAAAGGGACCAGAATTCTCTATCAATATCAAACAAAATGCAAAATTTAAATGCAGAAGAATCTCCTCACTACACACCAAATTGTTTCTGTGTTTATCTCTGCTAGGATATATACAGGCAAAAATGTATGGTGGGGGAGGGGGAAAGATGTTTTCTATTTTTGGACTCTGCAAGCTTTGATACATGTTGCTAGAAGCTGTTTAATGTCTGTGTACTATAATGATGGCTGTTTACATGTAGTCTCTTTAGTAATCTGAATGGCAATGTGAAATAAGGGTCCAATGTCTGCCCTGTTTGCTGTTACTCTGGTCACTGAATACTACAGTTTGTCTCCCCAAACATTTAATTTTGGTTGTGGGTGGTCTGTGTTCATGTGTCAGGTATAATTATTATTTTAAAACAAAAGAAAAAAAAGATACCTAGTTTTTCTAGAGATGCATTACATTAGAGCTCTCAGACTTGGTTACCAATTAAATTCTAACATACAGAATTCAACCACAACAAGTACACATTTTAAAAATCCCATTTGTCATAAAACAAGTCGAAAGAAGAATACCACGAAATGCAACTATACCTATTAACCAAAGCACTGTGCCGTGCATTTCTCTTGAAATACCAGCTTTTCAAAGAAATCATAAATTATGACCTTTGTCAGATTACTCTGCAGGAACATTTTCAAAAAAAGCTGATTTTTAAATAACTGATTAACTTTTAATACTAATTTTTAAAGAACTGATTTTCACTGGCTAATCATCAGCACAAATAAGTTAGAAGAAAATTACAAATCACCAGCCTTTCTGGAGTTAAATTTTAGTAAAACAAAACAAAAACAAAACAAAACAAACAAAAAACCCACCACATTTGGTAAGTTTTTTTGTTTGTACCAAAATACTGTATTCAAACAATGAAAATAAACAGACTTTTCCAAACAAGAAAGGAGATAAGACTGCAGCATCAACACAGTCTTAGAGTTATACTTTAAAATAATCAGAACAAATAATATTTTCTACATGTTTTTTAAAAAATCACTACAGACACTGCAGATAAGGCTTACGTGTTTATTTAGTGAGATACAAAGTGAGGGCGGTGGTGCGCTTACGGACTGCTTTCTACACCTGCTCGAAGAAAATGAATTTCCATGTGGCTATGTTATGGAACCTTCTAGAACACTTTAAATTTACAGAAAAACAAGCTTTATTTGGTTTTGTAAAGACTAGATCGTACAGTTTAAACAGGTTTCAGTATGTGGTTACACATATACCAGGATATATTTGCTTAGTTTAAGCCCCTGGGAGTGTTGCACTTCATACCAAATTTGTTTCTGGTTCCTTTGGGGTAGAAGAATTCTGTGGGACTTAGAACGGGCCCTTGTATATTCAGATAGCCTTTCCATCATTTGCCATTGTGATCTGTGGACAGCCATCATCAGTAAAAGACAAGGTTAGTAAAAAAAAAAAAAAAAAAAAAAATCTAACAATTCATTTTTCTTCAGTATCTTCTTGGAGATGCAATGAGGCAATGACAGAGGATTTGCCCTTCTATATTCTAGGTACGGAAGCCTCAGGACTAATAGGTGTTGGCAAATGATGGCGGTTATCTGCTACTCAAGCGCTAGCAGACCTTTGCCACAGTCATCACTGATGGTTCTTATTGCAGAAGTGTAAATTAAGTCAACAGAGAGCACATGGGGCACTCATACTGCTTCCTCGATCTCATCTCCTATTTCTGAAGTGTTTGCCAAGTTCTTAAAACAGTTTGTCATGAACGTGCGTATGGTGCCAAAAAAAAAAAAAAAATGAGAAGGTAAATCAGAGGGCAGTGCTGAGGGATACTCTTTAAAACCCCAAAAGATATTTAACATCCTATTAAATAAATAACTTAGAAAGAAATAGAAAAGGCTGGATGCAGGATGCACAAGCATGACCATACTATTTGTATTGTTAGAACAGTTCACACTAATGTGTTTATATTTGTAAATCTGACCCAATTCTTCCACGGTGCCACACCCAAAGCTCCTTTGGTTGCGCGTATGATGCGACCCAAGTTTCCAGTAAATGCTTGCGTGTTTACTGCTCATTGAAGTCTTTAATATGTGTTCATATTCCATAAATAACTTCCCAAAGATCGTTCAACAGAGTGTCTCATGTCCTTTCAGTCCTATCTCAGAAGTTCAAAAACAAAAACTTAAGAAAACAAAACAAAACAAACAAACAAACGAAAAACCAACCCAGGCACAAGGTTGTTCCCTTGAGGATAATTTTCATCCCATTTGATTTGCTTCTAACTTGGTTATAAGGCATGACACAGAGCTAGTGAAAAGAATTTCATATGTCAGCAGTGAATAAAAAAACATCCAAAGCTTTCCTTCCTTTAAACAAGATGAACTCTGTGGTATGCCTTTGCCATTTGCACTATGGTCTTCAGTGAGGACACCAACTCCTCCTTGCCAAAGAGTGTTTGTTGTGCTGCATCCACCACCAGCGCCTTCTTTTAGGAGTGTACCACCATTGGGAGGAAGTGAGCAGAGGTGTTTTTCCTTCTAGTTTTCTGTCCTCTCCTGGGAGCCCCTTTTCCGTTCAGCGCCACATACATCTGCCTGCCATTGTGCTGCCAGTTAAAGGACGCATAGGTGTTGTAGCCATTTTCCTCTATCCTCTCTTTCAGCTTGCAGTCATTGTTAAACTCTTTCTGCAAAGAAAAAACCAGTTATTTATTCATGTGGTGACTGATTCCGTGTGATACAGGACACCCCACCTAATGGCCTACAGTCCATTGTCTTGTCTATAGCTGCCATTTTTACATCAAATGCTCACGTGGTATACAACGCCAAGAACAGAAGAGACAAATTCCTAACCACAAAACAAATTCTGTATTTGAAAACACATGACTCATCTTTGATTAATCACCACAGCCGTGTCTTCTGGCCCTTTAAAAATTAGACATGTTTTGAATGATTTAAGTGTCTAGAATTATTGTCAGGAAGGAGACATCACAATAACAATATTTATGATGAACCAGTTATGGAGGACAGTATTGTCTTTCATAGTGTTAGCTATAGGTCCTCTAAAATAAATAAATATTTTTAAAAAAGGAATCACCAGAAACATGGGCCCATCGCACTTATAAGCATTATCTACTTAAAAATCAACTCATGAAATGTTTTGAAGCTAATATATAGAAAATGCCTTGTTTGGGGATCAGAGATGTAGCTCACTTGGCAGAGTTCTTCCATAGAATGCATGAGGCCCTGGGATCTATCTTTACACTCTTTACACTCTTTATGCTCAGTACACTCTTCAGTATACTGAGCATGGTCAACATGCCTATAATCCAAACACTTGGAACCCAGAGGTAAGTGGATCAGAAGTTAAGCTACACAGTGAAGTCTAGGCGAGCCTTTCCTATGTGGGACCCTGTTTCAAAAGGAAAAAAAAGTCTTGTTTTGTCAATCATCATGTCAAAATGATTATGAACATAGTGACTGAAAATGCATTCAGATGTTCTAACTGGAATATCCATTTTCGCATTGTCCCAAATGGCCAACTGATTTTAGAGAGCATTGATGTGTCAAGAGTTTTCTCTCATCTGTCTCCCAAATTCAGTATCTTATTCGGAAATTAGTAACAGATACACAAACTAAGGAAGTTTCCCTCTGGTACTTTTGCAAACTGGAGTATGTCAGACACTAAGGATCTGGAGCTTCTGGGGTTCTACTCTTTGCATTTACTAAAAGATATCATCAGTTTGTTCTTCCATTCTTGGAGTTGTGAAGTACTGTCTTACTCTCATCTGTAAAGTACTATTAAATGCAAAATCCACACAGTAATATGATTGAAAATAAGAAGAAAAGATAATACAATTTTTAGTAAAATAAAATGTGTGCATTAAAAAATATCTTTGCGTGCTAAATTAAATAATTTTCTTCTTATTCACCTCTCTGAAACTATATGGATGTCAAACAATATACTTGTGTTTTACACTTATTAAAAGGATATGCAGTTTAAAGATGGAAAGAAGAGGCCAGCAAGACACCTCATTAAATAAGACACTGGTCTCAGAGTTCGTCCCCAGGAACTACAAGGTAGACAGAGAGAACCACTCTTTTAGGTTGTCTTCTGTCCTCTTCATGTTTGTTGTGGCATGTGCATACTCACTCATGTTCACATAGGCACAGACTGAACAAGTGTAATAAATTTTTTTAAGGGAAGACTGAGACTACTTCAGGTAATTTCATATTGGAAATTCCATATTGGATGCTTACTTTTCCACCCCCAAATGAATTTAAAGAGTGATATATCTTGAAATGACTTGTGCCTGAGTCAGCTTTCTCATCTCAGGGGGTTTGACACTTGGGACGTAACTGGTTGTGCCATAGGTCTGGCAGGATCTTTGGAGGAAGGCCTAGATGTTCATGAGATAGAGGCAAAGCCTAAGTACTAATGTTTAAGAAATCTAGGTTGTACTAGCCATGGACATCCCTCCTTTCTGGCTAGCTTTCGTAGTATTGGAAGGTGCTCTACAGGCTGCTAGGGGTGGGAGGAGGAGCCATCAATAGTCTTCCCTGTGAAAGAACACTGTGAATTAGAGTAATGACTGGTGTGGCAAGAGATGCCCACGGGTGCAGTGGTACAAATATTATGAGAATAGCCACCACTTTCTGATTAGATTCAAGACCAATTTCACAGAAGGAAGCGTATACCTGGCACTGTAAATTTAGCTAAGGATTCGTGGTTGGGGAGCTCAGAGGACCCAGGAGTGTATCTGTGCTATTATTTTGCTAACTGGGAATAGCATCAAATTTCCTTCTAAATCTCTTTCTCTCTAATGGGAGATTGGTACACCTTTTAGACATTATTAGAGTATTTTTGTATGTGTGTATTGGATAGTAGTTAATGCAGAGACTTACAACATGTCAAAGTGTGGAGAACAGATGTCCATGGACTGATCCGCCACATCTATCTCACACCCACCTCCCTAAGGCTCAGGAACTCTCAAGTGAGGGTAGGGAGAAAGACTGTAATAATCAGAGGTGAGAGAGAGTGGGAGAAACAGCGGCTGTTAGACATGACAAGGCCACTGTACTCATGACCGACCCCACAGCAGCTATGGCCATCGACAGAACTGCACAGGCTCAAGTAGGAAAGGGTTAACGGGTCCTCACCCCTAACTGAGGTGCTATGGACAGCTGGAGGCTTCAAGAGAGGAGAGCCAGCTTGCTCTAAGGGTGCAGATGCCGGTCAGTCTCACCACACTCCAGTAGATGACTCTACCCCTAGGAATGTATAAACAGCAGAAAACTGAACCCATGGGTTACTTTAGAAAAGAAGAGGTGGCCACAAACTGGACGAGAAGGAACGTGGAGGCGTATCTTAAAGGAGAAAGTGGAGGAGACTGGTGATGAATATAACAAAACACATTGTATAAACTTCTTACAGATTAATAACAGTATTTTAAAATAATTGGGTAAAGCAAGATCCCAAAGTGAATTGGGACAGATTAAAGAAAGATTTTGGATTTTCAGTGCTCATCTGGGATATTTATATGATTTTTCAGTCATGATGCTTGAAGATCACACCAATTCATCCTCAAGATGTGCTCAGTTCTGTCATTCAAGGGAAAACTTGAAACATTGGATAATATTGCTAAAATGACTACTGAAATTGAAAGAAATTTAGACATCCCCAAAAATGAACAGAAGAAAATATTCAAAGAGAACAGATGCAGAGAAATTTTCTCAAGTCACTCAGGTGTTTTGCGCAGCAGAGATTCTTCAAGGTATGCTTATGTAATCAATAGAAATTACTTGAAAGATGATAAAAAATAAAAACCACAAAGTGTTATCTCCTGGCACACAAGCTTGCACTAGTGTATAATCACAGTTTTTAGCAGTGTACTCTTTCGATTCTTAGTCACTAGATGGGCTAGCAGCAGAGGGAATGTTTCTAACGGCAAGGTGCTGGGGAGGTGGATAAGTTTGTGCGTTAAACCGAGTGGATCTAGATGCTATGTGTATAGTGAAAGGGAAGGTCGATGTGGCTTTCTGGAGGGTCACCATGTTAGGACAAGGTTGGCAGCAAACACACCCATGATGGAAGTATCAGATGATGGTCATTTCAGCTAGTGAGCCCGTCTAGATAGTATGGTCATGTGGTAGATAGACCCTGGCAACAAAGAGTGACTGACAAGGCTCAGAGAGGATACCGCTCAAGAAGAGGCATTCATGCCAGCACAGAAGGAAATGGGGAGAGGATGAAGGAATCCCATACATTTTTTATGTCACAGTTCATTTGAGAGAGGGCTGTCACCCTCTTATAGCACATTTTAAAATCAGCGTGTTTTATCGTGAAATTTGTTTAATCTTCCCTCATAGTTTAAAGTGTGTACATTTACTTTCTTAAGCTAACTTACACTAACTGGCTCTGCGTCGTGTAGACTTTGGCTATGTATGTATTTACGTAACTTTTCAAACGACGTGTAAACGCCCACGATCCTCTTACCTACTGACTCTGACACAGTGAATCAAGAAGAGGCTTTGTGTAGTTTTGCTAACAACAACAGAAATACCAACATATTTCACTTTCTTGGTCAAAATAGCTTTGAGCTCGTGGGCTTAAATTATCCTCCTGCCTCAGTCTTCAGTATCTGGGAATGAAAGTTCAGGTCATTGCCTGGATTCAGACATATTTTCCATGTTGTTGTTTGTTTTGGTTTTACTTTAAGAATGCTTTACTTTATGTGTGTGGATGTTTAGCATGTGTGTTTTCTGCACACTGCCTACACGTCTGGCACCTAGGAAGTTAGCATCTTGAGGCCTGGGACAGGAGCTGCCTAAGTGTGTGAGCCATCGGGTGGTGCTAACACAGAACTTTGGTCCTCTGTCGGAGTAGCAAGTGCTCTTAGCTCCCAATCATCTTCTCTGCAAAACTACAACAGTTCTGACAGAAAATTTTTTTCCAAAAATTATTTTGGTAGTATAGGAATGAGAGAGTGTATATGAGTGTGTGTGTGTGTGTGTGTGTGTGTGTGTGTGTGTGTGTGTGAGTATTTGTGTGTGTGAGTGTGTGTTTGAGTATACATGTGAAAGGCAGGGGACAGCTTGCGGGACTCTCCTGCCACCTGAGCTCAGGCTGCTAGATTTGGGTGTGAGTATACATGTGAAAGGCAGGGGACAGCTTGCGGGACTCTCCCGCCATCTGAGCTCTGGCTGCTAGATTTGGGCCATGCACATTTACTCCCTGGACCATCTGGCTCTCAAACACATTTAATAGAAACAAAAGCAAAAACACTATTTTCTCAAAAGTGGTAAGAATTTAAAGCCCTAAATGGAGTTATTTTTTAAAAATTATTTATTGCTTTTTTAGGTTCCTCAGTGGAATAACATGCAGTGAAGAAACTGAATTCCTGTGACCCTCATACTTTGTATTTACCCTGGTACGACTGGCTTGTCATTTAACATAGAATAAAAGACAAACCTAAGCCATTTCTAGACTGATGTTTCTCAACTCACAACTAGTAGCGTGGACAGCACATGGCACCTCACTAAATTTATACCTTCCTAGACCTTAGGCTCTGAGTCAGACAGTCAGGCCTGCCTTGGTCGCCTCATTATGCTGTTTCACAAACCCTCACATGGGTTTTTGAGGCTTACTCAAGTTTAAGAACTACAGATCACCATTCTGGTAATCAAAAAAATAAGTATGCATATTTAAAGTTAAAATTTTTGATACTATGAAAACTGCAAAAGTGCACAATATCTGGCTAGAGAAGGATAAGCTTATTGAAATTACCTGTGTCAGATCTTTCTTCTGCCCATTGATATTACTATATAATCCTCCAAAAATACAATTAAAAATTTTATAGCTATATTCCATGTGCTCCTCTACAGCAGAATTCAGAAAATTTTAAATCATTTAATATGTCTTTGGTATAGCTCTGGGATCAAAACTATGAAACATATTCATAGTTATTAATTGGCCTGCATGTATTATCCTTCAAATGGCAATTAAGTGATTGAAGGAGAATTCTGACATTACCACAAGGCTATACTATTAATGGTATTCTCTTGTCATAATAATTAATTGTTCTATAACTATTTTATATTTATTGACATTTCCCCCTATATATTACAAAATGCTTGAAGTCAAAGCACTCTTGCTCTCTCTCTGTGTCTGACTTTCTCTCTCTGTATGTGTGTGTATGTTTGCAAGCACATGTATTGAAGAGCTGGTTTGCTCTGGTTGGGAGCAAGTTCTCCTATGTATCCCAGGCTAGTAGGAAATATGTGCTACCTCAGCCGTTGACAGTTTGCGTGTGTGACTGTACTTCTGTCTCATGCACCCTTTTAGCCGTAGGACAAGCAGTATTCGGCATGTCGCAGACAGCCATGTTTAACTAATACACTTCTCAAGTCTAAACAGCATAATTGTTATACTGTGCATAAATCTCTTTTCATTGTGATTGAGATTTTAATTGTAAAGAATTATTATTTTATGTGAGATCTTAATTGAAAAGATTTGTTTAAAATGAATTGGACTTGAGTTAGAAGAGGTCATAGGCAAAGTGCTTAATGCTCGTGGAAAACACATATCAATCGACCCAAGGCCCCAGTGAAAACCCTACAGAAGGGCATCTCTCTTGCTACTTGTACTTGTGTAGATAGTAGAAGCCTCCTATGATGACAGTACTGGGTCTTTACCTGATGTCTATAGTGCTCATGCATAGTTAATCACTATTACCTAGGTAAGTGCAATTCTGGAGTTCGTGAACAGCCTGGAAATTATGAATCTTGTGATTTGTTTCCCCATGCATGGTTATAACAAAACACACACCGTCTGAGCCCGAGCTTTCTCTTCAGCTGTGGCAGGTGCTCACAGTCCACGAGCTTCCACTGCATCCACATCCTTTGTTTTAAGCGAGTCTTCTCTAAGTCATCATCTCCCGTCCCCACACTATCTCACCCAGATGCCTTCATGAAAGTCTGACTGGCTTGCAGTTCTCAACATTTATAAATATCAGTAATGGGCTAATGACTCAGGAGATTATAGAGCTGAACAAGATGTTTTGTATCCAATCAGTGGTGACCGAAAGAAAACAAGCCCTGCAATGTCTCCTCCACAAAACCATCCAAATCTCTGGTATTGACAGTGCAGTGTGTTTTGAAAACAAAATGGGAGTACTTACTGAGCCGTAGAGTTTCCCCTTCTTATTCATGGCTAAGTAATAGTTACTGTTAATGGCTTTGACGGCAACAACTCCAATTTCCACTGATGTTATCTCTAGGATACCTAAAACAAACAATTACAAAGGCAAGTTGTAAAGACTCATCTGTGCTTAGTTGGGAGAAGGTAAAAATCAAAAGAAATTATAAAGTAATTTTATATTATTCTGAAAGCAAACGAGCCAAAACTGTGTCAATGTGTTCAAAGCCCCAGTGAGTATACGAACCCAGTAGTAAGGCTTTGGGAGATTCCCTCCATTTTTCCTCTGAGCATATCCAGGCAAATGCTGTTTTAATTAAAATGCTTCCTTTGCAACCTCTCCATTTTCAACCCCATAAATATTGAAACTACTCTACTCATCTTAACCTAGATTTCACAAAAACTTATCAGAGCCCACATCTGTATTGTGGTATTAAATTAAATCCATAACATATGCCAATGATAGGTCAGATCTACCTCAATCTGTAAAAACAACGGTAAACTATTTTTTTCTTTGTAGCACATTTAGATAAACTAAATCCCTTGCCTGCATTTAACTGATAAATTTATTTTGTGACCAATGTGTTGACATTCTGAGACATACTGAGACTTGTCTCAGCATCCATACTGTCTTAAAATAGCAGATAGAATATTCCAGGGTTAGGAATTTTCTCCTTTTCTAGAAAGAAGAGAAAATGGACTGAAGTAGTAATTGAGAAACAGGACCATTTTCTCCAGTAAAAAAAAAAAAAAGTTTAGTTTGTTGTATGTAAAGATGATATTCTCTGAAAAGTTTGTAGGCAGATGTGGGAAAGTCCACCCATTTTCACCTAAGAAGATCTCAAAACAAAACTTCTTATTTCATTACTCTTAATAGAGCTTGCTCAGGATGGCTGAAAAGCATGGTGAGGAGAATGTGACATTGGGACCTGGGGTATAGGCATTTGATCCGTGGCTCTGCATCTATTGGGAAATGACCACAGAAGTCAGCAGATTTCTTTGTGTCTCAGTGTCATTTGAAAAGTGGACAACATAGCAACATTTCTCACGGAATCTTGCTGTGAAGACAAACAACAGTGGACACGTAAAATGATTAGAATTGGAATAGAGCTCAAGACTTCAGTTGTTATTAAAGGCAAGTTTCCCCCAATAGTTCTGAGTAATGCTTCTTCAAGATGCTATGAAACTTTTTCAAGATCAGGGCTAACCAGATGGCCTGGAAGGAAATCATAAGTTAACATGTATTGTGTATCACTGGACATGACAAGTACCATTTTTGATGTAGTATATAAAGTGTGTCCTCAGATTTTTTTTTTCCACAAGGGGAAAAGTGGCTTATATTCAGGACATGAACGTTTTTGCTCCTTTTCTTTCCCAGGTTAGTCTACCAGAAGCTAGTAGAAATGCTAACATTTTTCATCATCAAAACTGACGTTAAGAGAATTGTGGTAGATAACATAGCGAACCCCTGTTAGTGCGTGGAGGAAGATCTGACCTCACTAAGAACAAGGTTCATTAACACAGCATCTCACAGTGTTTGGATAACCAGGGACAGGCTGTGTGGTGCACTATGGGACTATGTTTATGTTGTTAATACTTCTTACCCTGTGCTGGTTGTTACCCTCAGGAATCTCACACACATATTCATATGCATATTTTTGAAAGTACTCTCTTTGGGTTCATTACTTTAATATCTATAACTGTTCCTCAAGGAGGTATTGCCATTCCCATGGTCAGTTATGATTAGAAAATGGAAACAGCACAGCTTGCGTACAAGGCGATGATTAGGTCAGTCATGAAGGCTCTAAACACCCAGCTCTGTGGCATTCATACTTTTTTAATCCACACCTCTGACTATATTCGCTTTTCCTTCTCTTTTCCCTTCCTACAGGGGGATTCTGTAGAAGCTATTTAGCAATGACTCATTAAAAAACCTTATTAAATGACAACATGCTATTTGCCCACGGATGTTGAGGTTTCGCTTGGTAAAATATCTGAGTTTCAGAGGGAAAAACAAACAAGCAAACAAACAAATAAACTTGTGACAAGGAGAAAATTTCAACTAGACAGGAAGTGGCATTCCGATATAATGTAAAAGTATTTAAGCTGCTGTGCCTGCAGAGGAGGGCGTGTCCGGAAAGTGTGAGGTACGCCACGTGTATTCTGCTGGGACAGAAAACGGACAGAAAAGAGAGGCATGAAGAATGGAGTTCTGAAGGATGAGCACTGGGCTGGAACTACGGTCATGAGACTAAGCTGAACAAAGGAGACAACTGGTACAAATATCACCAAATCCCTGGCTGGTTATTTGGAGAGTTTACAGCATACACCAGGGCACAGTCCACCAAAATACACATAAGTTTCTTCATGTTTTACCTCAGATAAGAACTCAGTACTTACTTAAAAGATTGATCAAATACCTGATTTTACTTTACAGATCGTTTGGGCAAGCATGCAAATATTCACTTTTAAGCATTTTGAAATTTAGACATTAAAATGTGCGTATTCAAGGGTCAGCACATGCTGCTCTGCCACAAGATGTGAGCTGCTTGATGCCCACATCTTCCTCCATCCTCAAAAATGATGTACTTTTGAAATACACGAGAGTGCACACTATACCTTCTAAATAGATGGAGGGAAGACTCAGGTGATTTAATGCCCTTCTGAGTTCTGAAAATAAGCCTTGGTTGTCCCATAGGTCACTAGGTCATAATCTGAACCTTTCTCTCTTGGTTGCAGCGACGGCGTTTATTGCAAGCGTCTGCAAATGTGGATGCTTCTTTGGGAGGGACCAACGCGCGGGCGTCTCAGCTTTTTCATATATCAGTTCTACAGTTTTCTCTATTGTTCAAAATTATCAAGTTTGCCATTAAGATAATTCTTTTTTTTGTAAAGGAACTCTGGAATTTTTTGAGATCCATTAGATCAACAGCTATTAAATTTGTTTGTGTTCGCTGTGACATAAAATGCAAGGCCGGTTGAAAGCCTCCTGCTAAAGAGCTGGTGAAACATATATGAGCCCTCTCTGCGTTTCTTTCAACTTATGTGATGGCACAGTTATCTCAAATTTAAAGGCTATTACCAGTGGTGAGAGTCAAGGAGATGGCTCAATGGTAAACACATCTACTTCCAGACCTGAGGACAATCATAATACTAGCGTAGTTTGATAGTTTTAATCAACATGCTGGGATATATCATGCTTAGTATAATGCTATGAGAATTTTAACCCTTTTAAGTTAAATCTTTCCCTCTTTCACATGAATTGTAGAGGCCCAAACTGATTTACTGGACACTAACAAGGAAGATCTTCAGTAGCTGTCGTTTAAACTATGTATGTCAAGGGTTAGGCAGACACGCTTAGTAGTGTGAATCACGTATGACTGTGCATTTGGTTTCCCACGAATCACCGTGAGTCTTATCTCTTACATGACTCACCTTCATTAAATAATCAACATAGACACAGTGGTGTTCATAATATGGCACTGCTATATAGCCATTGAACGCCAAGAAGAATCAGTGATTGTGCAGGGCAAAATGGGGCATTTCTGAAATCTAAATTTTTTGTTTTTGATAGTAATCATATTTATGAAATAATGAATCAATAAGTTTCTATCTAAATAAAACAAAAGTAAAAATAAAAATGAAGTCAAAGAAAATGTTAATGAATTATAAGATGTATTTGATGTCAGGTAAAATATTGTAAATCTGAAGGGCTATTATAACTTTTAAATATATATGTTCAACTATTGGTTAATATAATTATAAGTAGGAGTTTTGAGCATGGTGTTGTAATTTTTTTGTCTATGCAGGGTCATTGATTTAAGCAATATTGTTTTTTGGTCAACAAAAGACAACAAAATGATATATCTGTATTTAAGCATTGAGCCATCTCTCCAGTTCTTTTAAATTAATTTTAAAAATAATAGGTAGCACAAATAAGGCTGTTACAAAGTCCTCCATGAGTCTTGTACTTTTATATATGACTTAAATTCTCAATCAATTTAACAAAATATATTAGAGTTAAGCATTGTGCCATTTACATACTGAAAAAAGAACTTTAGAGAAATTACATAATTTAGTGGACAAATATTGTCTTGAATAGAATTGATTTGATATCTGGATCAAAAGCTTCTGCTATTTTTACATTGTTAGGCTACACTGAATAAAACTGTGATTAGTAATATACCAAAGGCTTAAATAGAGTTGTGAGGGTAAGGTAGCTTTATATGATGACATTCAAGGCTAAATAAGCAGAGAGACCCAGGGTAAGGTAGGTTTCTGAGGTGGCATTCATGGCCGCAGACCCAAAGAGACCTCAGCTGTTTTCTTCTTCATCATGTGATGATGTCTGCTGAGTTGATGCCACAAGGAGGTTTCACCCAATGTCCTTATCTTGATATTGAACATTGTATTTTAACATTGTATTGAACATTTTAACATTTTAACAATGTATTGAACGTTGTAATTTAACAGCGAGTCAAATAAGCCTGTGTTCCTTACCTGGTAGGCAGAGCCGGCCATTTTGTTATGGCAACAGAAAAGGTACTAAGACGTCCCCTACCTGTTCTTTCTTTGAAAACCTCGGTCACCTTTGTCATTGAATTGAGCTCAGTTTCCATGATGCTTCTCTCCCTTACTGTACTCTCAGAACAACTGGCCTACTGTCTGGAGTCAGCAGTATCTAGTATTGTTTTCCCCATAATAATCACATGAAAATAAAAATAAATCATTCAGCAACTATAGAGTAAAAAGCTTTCACCAAAATCATGAATGTTATGTGTTGCCAAAATATTCCACAAATATTGGATCAAAGAAAATCAAAAGGGTTATTGCAGTCCACTTAAGAAGGAGAGCAAGGCATGCTAGTGTCTGTTAGTTTACAACCAGTTAAAACTTGGGTCTTAGTAAAAATGAAATATCATTTATTTTGGAATCACATCTGTAACACTGGAGTGCGGGCACTCTGAAATTTATTTTCCATACAAAAGCAATGAGAACACATTTTTGACGTAAGATATCCCATTTGGTTAATACAAAAATTCAGCTTGACTTCTTTCGAAAAATGTCTAGTGACATAATCACTACTTGGAGTATAGCTAAAATGATATGATATGCACGGTATTGATTTTGTTAGCTTCTCCTTCCCTTAATTCACTCTTCTACTCACCGGATTTTTTAAAGGGAATTGCAAGGTCACATTTTAGGTCATGAAATTTGGAAAGATGGAGTAAAGAGCTGTGAAACAGCAGAAAAATTAAGCTATTCATGTCTGAAGCTGGATAGCTAAGTGCTACAGGTAAGTCAGTTACACTCTGGGAGTCTTAGATTTTACTTGTTTATTGGGATAAATTGCTCAGAGCTCACAGGGTTGTATGGCATTTCAGGGAAGGGCTACTAAGTCTGTGCCTTGTCAGTTGAATCACAATGGTGCCACTTGAACTAATGCACCTTAGTGGATCCCAAATTCAAACCTGCCTAGCAACCATCTGGAAGATGTATGGAAACACAGATTGGTAGGTTTTTTTTTGTTTTTGTTTTTGTTTTTTTTTTCTCTTTAGGTCTAGGCTGGGGCTCTGGAATTAGATTTTCCAGCATGTTGATTTTCAGGCAGTGTTGGCTTTGCCATCACAAGACCACCCACTGATCTATACATTATAACTCTGAGCAGGCAGGAAACAGCTTTGACGCACAAAAGCAATGGTAGAAATTTGTAGAGAAACAGAACCACAACAGGAAGAGATGCAAATCATGGCAGCAGTTAACATCCCCCGCAAAAGCTTTTCGTAGATGGGATGGAAGAGGATTTTCTTCTGCATAGCAGGTGTCGGATTCTTGACAGCTATATCACTGTCACAATAGGAATTTGGGATTTATGTGCTATGCATGCTTCATTTCTTTGATCAGGTTTTTAAAGACAAAGTTATGTTGTTATCAGCAGGGTTAAAGAACAGATCAATGGTTAAAAGCACGCACCACTTTTGCAGAGGGCTGGAGGAGTGAAATTCTTTCCTCTGGCCTCCATGGGCAACAGACACGTACACGGTGCGCATAAAGTGTAGAAGAAACATGCATTCAAATCAAATTTTAAAATATTCTACTGAAGATATTATTATCAGGTTTATTGTCTTTCAAATATGAGTGTAGAAATACCAAAGGAAATTTAGGAGGCTTAACAACATTTATGGACATTCTCAAGTGACAATTGTATTGACAATCTACAGATTAAAGGCCTGTACATTGGCCTTCAAGTTATGCTCATGGCTGTAAAGCTGGCTCAATGCGATAGGGATTCATTTTGTCCCCAACCTTTGAACCCAGGTTTGCTTTCTCTAGAATGATTTTGTCTTTCAGTGGTCTAATGATGATTAGTCTAAGTCTGGGCTATTTGGTAGTTATAGACATGGGCTTCCTGTTTAGCGTAATGCAGGCCAGCTATTCAGGTTCTGTCTGCCACAGTCCCTTCAGAAACACTTTGCATTTCCTTAGAATTACAGATAGAAATGAGCTCCAAATGAGAAAATCATTACCAATGTTCCATGACGAGATACATATTTCCTAACTTGGTAAAGAAAAAATGACTTCTCACATTCTTTCCTAGTAACTCAGGGCTTAGGATAAACTCGCAATCAGCTTGATCTTGTGGATGAGAATGGAGACAGTCCTAAAACTTATAAATTTAAGAGTGCATCTACTGGGCAGCTGCGTCACACGCCTTTAATCCCAGCACTTGGGAGACAAAGGCAGGTGGATCTCTATGAGTTCAAGGCCAGCCTGGTCTACAGAGCTAATTCTAGGGTATCCAGGGCCATACAGAGAAACCCTTTCTTAAAAACAACAACAAATCAAACAAACAAACAAACAAACAAAGAGTGCATTTAATTAGCTGGAAAATTAAAGAAAAAGCTAAGCATTTTGTCTGGGATGTGGCTCAATGATAGCTAGCTTACCCAGCATGCACAAGACTTTGTGTCCATACTCGGCTTCAAATACTCACACATAACTTTAAATAGTTAACCCACTGGCACTGACATGCTACTGTTTTAAATGTCAGAAATTTACAGTGGAATCCAAAAATATTTTATAGATTTTACTGACTTGTTGAATTCTTTTGTTTTTTAATTAATTCAATTTACATCTCCTCCCAGTTCCACCCTTCCTTCCACATCTCCTCTACGTTATTTCTCAGAATAGAGGAGCCCCCTATTCATACAGTCCAGTTCATCTATTCACATGAGGGCTGAGTTTATCTTCCTCCCCTGTGGCCTGTAGGGAAGTCCCATCAGGGGGAAGTGACAAAAAAAAACAGGCATCAGAGATATCCCCCACTCCCCTACCCAGTGGGCCAACATGAAGCCTAAGATGTCAATCGGACTTATCTTCTTAGGATCTGTGCAGACATTTCTTACTGTTTTTTTGTTTGTTTGGTTGGTTTGGTTTGGTTTGGTTTGGTTTGGTTTGGTTTGGTTTGATTTGGTTTTGAGGCAAGGTTTCTCTGTGTGTCTTGGCTGTCCTGGAATCACTCTGTAGACCGGGGTGGCCTTGAACTCACAGAGCTCCCCCTGCCTCTGTCTCTTGAGTGCTGGCATTAAAGGCGTGTGCCACCACCACCTGGCTTCTTACTGCATTTTATTATACATAAAATGTGACTCCAGGTTGTTGTTGTTTTTTTTTCCCCTCACTAGTTGTTCTATTCTTCTTTCTGTTGCTATGACAAATACTGATAGAGAGTGACTTTGGGGAAAGGTGTTATGTGGCTGATGATTCCAGGCTGTGGTATGAGGGAATTCTAGGTAGTACCTCAAGCAGACAGCCACACCACAACCACAGTCGAGAGCAAAGGAACAAAGAAATGCAACCTTGCTTGCTTTCTCTCATCATGCTCTCACTTCTGTTGTTCAGGAGCCCCCCTGACTAGTGAAAGGTGATCTTCACAATAGCACAATAAACATTCATGATAATTAATTGTCAGTCAAGACATTAGTTATCAATCCAGACAATGTCCCATCGACTTGACCACAGCCAGCACGATCTAGGTAATACTTTATTGAGTCTCCCTCCCTGTAAAGGTTTAAAGAGACAACAAAACAAACAAACAAAGCTCCTAACCTTATACTTATCTGAACATGTTAGGAAACACGATCTATCAACTTTGCAAGTGTCATGTTTTGAAACATTACCTTCTGTTAGAATATATTCCCCAAAAGGCACAGATGGTGTGTTTCAAGGCCCAGGATTCACGGAGGATCTTAGTAATCACAGAAATAGGTTCTGATACAAATACACCTCACGAACCAGGGGAATACTTGATGGCCAGCCAGAGTAAGTCAAGTGCCTAGAAGGGCTTGCATGTGATTGACATGTGGGCCCAGTTTGAAATGGGACCACATGAGTGTGTTGTGGTACACAAAGCGCAGGTGTTCAGAGCTGCAGATGCTTCCAGAAGGGCCTATTCAAATGGTGTCAATCAAGGCTAGGAACAAGGAAGTCAGTAGTATTTTTCCTAGGACAGTTTTTCTTCAATACCAGAAGATATATTTGGATAAAGTCAAGTAAAACTATTCATCATTTCATTGTCTTTATTTGACAAATAATTCTTTAAATAATTCTATAAAGTCAGAAATCTTGATTCTGTTTTTTTAAAAAATCAGAGTATCCTAGACACAGCTCACAAGTGACAATACCTTCTATTATTGTATTTCACACTGTGGAGAAGACCTGAATGAATTCACATGTAACTTTGGTCATCACCAAAAATGCTGAAGGAAGAAAAAGTCTGCTAGTCTATGCATGAAGTGTTTTCCTCAGCACAATCACTGTAGCTTTATTGCTTCCAAAGAAATCAATAAGTAATTCATGTTATTATAGTTGTGTTATGAATTAGAAGAAACCAAAGAACCTTAAGTTAGATCTACTGCAGTAAGGAGGTATTGGCAAACATTAATTCTCATGTATTTGTCATGTCCTAAAATTAAGTTATAAATTATTTTCAGAAATCTGTATGCAATCAAAGCCTGTGATCAATGTAATTTAAGACATGGACTTCACAGCCTCAAGAGGAGTAAAACATCACTAAATGACAAAAAGGTGTTTGGTTTTTTGTTTGTTTGGTTGTTTTTTTTTTTTTTTAAATGAGAAGAGCTGACGGTATTTAAAACGCAAGGAATGCTATGATTTAGCACATTGTAAAATCAGAGAAGAGCTTGAAGAAATGTAGAGAATGTCTGCTTCATATCCCTTCTCTTCCACAAGAGATGACACCAGGGGATCCAGAGAGATTGAAGAGCTTATCCAAGCACCTGTAGAAAGGTCACTTAGGACCAGAAGTAAATCCTGAGTCTCTATTCTTCCTGAGGCTCCTATAAACATTTATAAACTCTTGGCAGCCAGGCAAAGACTTTATATCGACTTTACATTTTATAGACTAATTCATCTTGTTCATTACACAGAAACAATTCAGTCTATTTGACTCTGACCATTGCTCTTTATTTATAAATGGAGAAAAAAAATCCTAAAGTTAACACAGAGGGTTAGATAAATTACTGCATGGGATATTTCAATAAATTATTATTCATCTTGAAGATAACCCAATAAAATGTCTACCATATTTATTATTTTAAGGTAAATTTTCATAACATACCTAATTACAACGGATTATCTTTTTTTTCTTTATAACTTAACTAAAAAGAAAATGAATCACTGGGACATATCTTGATTTTTTTCCACAAGAATGTCTTATTTGATTTGTAAAAGTTCATAAATCAGGTAAGCATGGATGTCTCTAAGCAGTAAAATACTTAATATGGAACTAGTTCAGGGATTCGAGCTCATGGCTCGAACACATACATGGGTTCCAAGTTTGATAAGCTCCCCAACAATATAAACTAGCCCTAAATTCTTTCCGTGGCTATTTACTAACATGAATTTTAATTTGACTGCATAATTTATTAACAAATCGCTTTGAAATTATAACTATAGCTTGACAAACTATATTCACTTATCATTATAATTATATGCTATAGTTTGGTAAGTCATGGCCTTGGCCATGAGGAATTATGTCCCCAGTACTTGGGAAGTTCATGTGTGTCTAGAGACCAGCTGGGATGAATTAGGTAGACCAAGGGTAGATGTGATATTCTCGAAGCCCATGGAAATGCTATGTATTTTCACAACCCACGAGACAGAGAAAGCAGTACTCTCTGGACAGAGCCATGCGTTCACTTTTGATCACTAATAAAGCACAGATTGGACATCTGAAGAGGGAGAACACAGGGAACAGGACAGGAACCTTCCACAAGGGGCCTCTGAAAGACTCTACCCACCAGGGTATCAAAGCAGATGCTGAGATTCATAGCCAAACTTTGGGCAGAGTACAGGGAATCTCATGAAAGAAAGAGGAGATAGAGGGACCTAGAGGGGCCAGGAGCTCCACAAGGAGAGCAACAGAACAAAAAAATCTGGGCACAGGGGTCTTTGCTGAGACTGATAATCCAACCAAGGACTATGCATGGAGATAACCTAGAACCTCTGCACAGATGTAGCCCATGGCAGCTCAGTATCCAAGTGGGTTTCTAGTAATGAGAACAGGGACTGTCTCTGACATGAACTCAGTGTCACCTCCCCCTGAGGGGGGAGCAGCCTTACCAGGCCATAGAGGAAGACAATGTACCTAGTCCTGATGAGACCTGATAGGCTAGAGTCAGAGGGAAAGGGAGGAGGACCTCCCCTATCAGTGCTATTGGGGAGGAGCATGGGAAGAGATGAGGCAGGGAAGGTGAAATTGAGAGGGGATGAGGGAGGAGGCTACAGGTGGCATACAAAATGAATGATCTGTAATTAATAAAAAATCAACTAAAAAAAGCACAGACTGTATTTTGCAAATTAGGCTTAAGTGGGTGCTTGCTTGGTGCAATAGTCTGAAATTGAATAAAGACAGAAGTTAGAGCACTATGAGCGTGATGTTCTGGTCTAGACAGGAAGAGAGTAGCACTGGGCTGAGAAAAGCTCAAGGAATAAACATGTTCCTTTAACTACACAGGAGGAGGGAGGGCTGCCTCTTGGTCAAGAAGAGTGGGTACTAGAGTACAAACTTATGATTCAGTCCCGTAATTGTGTATGGGATAGAGTATTAGGTAAGAGTGTTAATGTCCTAACTGAACATACTTTTGTTGTCATTAAATCTTGGGTCAGGAATCTGTAAAAGAATTCCTAGAAAGATTAAATTCTATGACACATTATAAGCTCCTCATGTAGACAAAGAAAATAAATTATCTCGGTATCACATTTTATCAAAAAACAAATGCTGATATTGGTTGAAATTTGTATGTTCTCGAGAAACAGAGCTGCCCTTTCAGAAAAATCCAAGATTTCAAGTGAAAACTAATGGGTAAGGAGAAGGATGTATCACATGTTGGCTACAAATAATCAGTGAGAGTGCTTAGGAAAGAATTCACTCTGTGAAGAAGTAAATAAACAGAATGAACTCATCTGTTCATCTGCTTTGCTTACAATACTAAGATCCACAATATCATAGCTTTAAAAAGTTATACACACACACACACACACACACACACACAAATACACACACACAGAGGGGAAAGGGGAGAGAGAAAAGAGAGAAAGGGAGGGATTCATCTTGGAAGAAGAGTGAACAACTATATCTGAGTTGAAAGCAACATTTAAGTGTTCAGAACATTTAGTGTGTAATTAAAATCTACTTTAGTTTCACACACATAAAGTATCAATATGATGAAAAATCAAAGGACAAAAGAGTTTAACAGAAAATCAAATCCTAAAAGTTAGCAGAAGAATGAACAAAATAATCATAAGAAGGGCTCAATTGTGTTTCGCATAGCATATTACATAAGTATATATTATATACATAAATTTATATGTAATACACATTACATATAAATATATATTATATAATATTAAATTTAAATGCTTGATTTTACTTAATTTGTATTTTATTCAAGAATGTTAAAACTTAAAAACAATCAGAATTGTATACAGGATAAAATGTCTTAAATTTCGTTGAGGTGTTTCTAGCTCAGCTGTATGTTTAAGAGCCTGCAGCACTGGCCTGAATGTTAGCTCTAGATGTTTGGAACCATCTGGTGTGTGCAAGGCCCTGGGCTCAGTTACTAGCATGTATGTGCACAAGGCATACATAAAGAATTAATGTTATATCATGGAAAATGCTTCAATTTACAGTTAGCTGTGAAGATCTAATTGTCTTTATCTTGAGTAGCACTCACGAATATTACTTAATGTACACAGAACATTACAATGAGGAACTTGGGTTGATTTGCTTAATCTTCACTGAATGAAGTATTATCAGGCAGTTACAAATTCGGAGGCACCAATCTATTGTGATATGTTTGATTAACAGTTCCATCACTAGCTGAGAAGACCAAAAATGTTTGAAAAATCTCATCAAATTTCCAGTAAAATGCCAAACAACAACAACAAAAACATTTGTAGGTGAAGTGCCTGGCTTTCCAAGTCAGGTTATAAATCACTGGAAACATCTGTAAAGAGGAGTTGGCTGTCCAGGGACAAACAACCACCCCTGAAAATGTATACAAGTACTCTTACATAGATTGAACAGGTTGTATTTAGAAATGTATGTGTGTTTACATATGAACACATGTATACAGTAGCAGTTGTTTAAGAGGTCATGAATGTTAAGGAGAATGAGAAGGGGCAAATGGGAGGGCTTGCAGAAAGGGAAAATGGGAGAAATGTTGGAATTGCATTATAATATTGAAAATATAATAATAATAATAAAGAATTTGCAGGCACCTACAGCTTGGTAATGCTCAATTTGTGTTTCAGTTGTTTCTACTTCTTTCGCTAATTGTGGGTCAGAATAAAAACTGGTGGGAACCTACTTAATTTAGTAAAAACACTGAAGTATCTCAGTGAGGATTATTCTTGGATAAGAACCATAATAATTTTGTTTTCACATAAGGAGCTTACAAATGATATTAAGATGGATGAAAAGTGAGGGTTCTTATCTAAAGTTTAGAAGGAGATATACCTGTAGTTTTCATATCTCATGAAATAGGCTAAAATTTAGGACCAGTGGCATGGCATTATTTTCACAGTTGCTGTTATTCAACAGATGGATAGATACATGAATAGATACATGTAGATGAATAGAAACATGCCCATCTGTCTTACACAAGAGAACAGCTAGAAAACAACTTTGAATTAAAATAAAAACCCTAACCAAAACACTTAATTAGAAATAGAACTGTATTCTAAAATGTTAAATTTCAAAGCATGGCAGATAATAGAAAAAAAGCAGAAAAATCAATCAAGTAATTTTTAGTATGGGTCGATTACAACCATTATATAAATGTCTTTCTGCTAGTCATAGAGTAGGCATTTATTATCAGGGAAATTTTTTTAGTATATGGGTTTCAAGCTGTTCCACATCTCTGATATTTAGCCACACAGCAGGGTGAGAGCTATAGTGTAGAAAGAAGACAAGGAGTTTGACTGAGCACAGACTGAGATCCACTTGCCCTTGGTTTGCTGAAAGAACAGTGCTCATGCCTCCCTTTCAGCCTCATCTTAACTTCTGCTGACTCATGGCAGATGCCCAAATACAACCATAGGAGAAATTAACTAATCTGAAAAACTTTCATGGCAAATATATCTGTTTTTCAAACTAATTTGCCTTTGGAAAGAAGAAAAGAAGGAGTTTCTGGTCTTTATCCTCCATGGTTCAGTTCTGAAGTTCCATGGTGACACTTTGTAGAAAGAGAAGACAGACCCCCCCCCCCACACACACACACACTTTAATCGTCTGCAATTCTAAGCATGGTACTCAATGAGGCTAAAAATCAGAAGACCTACATTTATCTTCTACACTCAGTGTTAGCATTTAGGCAGCCTGCTTCTCGGTTGCCTAGTAACCTATGATGTCATCATGTGTCCCCTGCCAGGTAGACACACCTGGCAGGTGCCATTCAGTTGCACAGGAGCTATAAATGGACCCCTGCCTCTTATCTCTTTCCCTCTGTCCTACTCTTTCCTCTTTCTCTGTTGAGGCATTCTCCTCCCTTCCCCCTGCCCTCTCTCTGTCTCTCTCTCTCTCAGTCTCTCTCTTTCTTTCTCCATCTCCATCCAATAAACCTCTTTCATATGATATTTGTAGTGCACATCATTTAGCTCCGCAGTCTCTAGCCTTTAGACCAAATCCTCACATGATTTTATGTATGTGTATTTTACTCAAAAGCAACAAGCTGGTTCCCTGAAAGACTGATAGCTTAGAACAACCCAAGAAAACTGTGTTGACACTCTTTGATGCTTAGTGCTTAAGACCCTTGTAGGAAACAAAAAAGCCAGTCAACTTCATGCTTTAGGAAAACAAAAGACAAAAAGGAAATGCCAAATCTAAATGAGAATTATTGTACTTAGCTTTTTCTACTAAGTCCACTTGTTTCACTCACAAGAACCAAGGACCACGTCTTTCTCTTTTGTGGCATAGTGCGTAGTCATGGGAACCTTTTAAAAAGAAATTCTGAAAGAAGCCGTCTAAACACAAAAGGCCAGTGTCTGAGCCCTGAGCCCTGAGCCCTGTGTGTTCTTTGAGAGGTTTGGTCAGGGATGCGAAGGTAAGGAGGTCGGCTGCAAACATCCAAATATAAACAATTGTTTGTTGACTCTAAAACCCTGATGAGTGTTTTCATCTTGAGTGCTTAACAGCTTTCTGACATGGTGGCAGATCCTATCTTTCTTCTTCCAGTGAACAAACATCCTTCTCCTCTCTCTTTGCCTTCAACAGTCATTCAACACTCTAAATCTGAAGAGGGTGACAAAGTCTTTCCTTTAGGTAGACATAAAAGACATGAGGAAGAATGGAGCCATTTAACACCCCTCTTGTTTCATTATCACCATCTCCTCTTTTTATTGTTTCTCCGATTTGCCAGTCCACAAAGACAGCAGCTAATGATGACATCTGTGGTCCTGGGTTCTGTGGTCTAATTGCACAGGCTTCTGCCACATGTCTTGTCCATTTACACAGACGTGATTTACAGAGCCTGAGAGACATTTCCTTAGATGCCTTTCTACTCAGACTTCAAGGATTGCATAGGCTCTACTGTTAGATCTGTTTTCACATTCAACTAAGCTCCTCCAAAAATACTGACCTACGTAGGGAATGAGGATGGTCTTTCTTGTGGAATCTGATAGTTTTTCCTTTTTCATGTCTCTTTGCTAGCTGACTACTGTGTAAGGCACCCACAGTGGAAAGTCAGAGATATGCTGACACCAAAACTTGTGCTAGCAAAATTTGTTGGCAAGCTTATAGGAGTAAAATATAAAATCAGTTATTTTCTAACAACGTAACTTCCTCAGACACATTTTGTATATTTCCCTTAGCCCTTACCCCTCTGTGTGAGCATAACTCTTACTGACAACCTCATCTGTGTACATAAAATATTTAAATTGAAGATTTATCTCTAATTTGGTTGACATGTTTGATGCTAGCCTTTTAAGTTTGCACCATTTTTTTTTTTTTTACCTAAACCAGAACCCATATTCACATGATAATCTAAATGAAAATATCACTAAATGATTATGCTTCCAATACCGGAAACATTTGGTTTAAAATTTATGGATTAGACTTAAGTGGTTCAGTAAAATTTACCAGTCTCCAATCCAAAGCAGCTGTTTTCAGTGGCATGCCAGGTGAACGCACAAAAGCCTTAAGGATTGCTAGACAGAAGATCCTCGTTTCAGTCCTCTTTAAATCTGCTATACCTATGTGTTGGCACAGTTTCTTTTTCTATGATAGCCAACTTGGCTTCCCACTGAGACACGGGGTTTTCAGAAGCTTCATGCGCTCAGAATATGTAGCACTGTAAAGTTTGTCTACAATCAGCCATATTGATAGTAGTTTCCTCTTGGGATTCATAAGCTGGCCTTTTATATGTCTGAAGTCATCTATGACTTACTTATTTTAAATGTATTTTTACTACTTCACCCTTCACCTGCTAGTTTTCCACACTCTAAATTGTTTAATATGTCAGTAAACAATGGTTCAACTTTTCTAAAAGTGTTGCATTTTCAGAAGCAAGTTAGTTAGAGGAGTGTTATAAACAAGGCGTTAGGAGACACTGGTGGACGATGCTCGCCTTTCTCAGTGAATGTCATGCTCTTCTGTTCCAGCTGAGAAAGCTTCCTTCTTTATTTCTGTGGCTTCAGCTGCTCATAGGTCCTACTGTCTAATTAATCCTTACTTAAAATTCATCTAAGTAAGTTTAACATGGGTAGGAAATTGTTTTTGTTAGCTATTCCACCTTTAACCCTACTGCACATCTGGGAAATATTCAGTTTTAGAACAGGTCCAAGCCTTTTGGCATTAACTACCTTAAAACATTAAGATTTCACCAGGAATTTGCCTCTGTTTCAGAAAATGAAAAGCATATTTGAAATATAAACACGACTATGCCACTAACATTACTGGTAGTGATTGCAAGTCACATTCCTTTATTATAAGAGGGTCAGAGAAAAGAAGCTCTCAGATTAAACTTAAAGAATCAGCCTAAATGATTTGTTCTCCTGAAGTATCTGCATATGTACATCTATGAATTCTGCAAGTAACACACAGTAAATGATACTGTTTTGTTTCACAGTTATTGTACTTTTACTAAGAGAAAAATATATACCATATATGATGACATAAAATGTCATCTAACTCTTGAAAAAATATCTAATAGACTTTAAACTGCTAAAAATTTAATACATTGTTAAAATTATAAATTTGGAATTATTAACTTAGCTGATCAGTTTTCATTTTTTGGTAAAGGTTTTCATTAGTTTTAGGTCCTTATTTGTCTTCTTTCTTTAGTCTCCAATCAAGCATAGTGATTAGATTTTTACATTCTTGTTGTTGATAATTAAAAGTGAGCTTGAGGGAAAACACATTGTACAACTGCTTCTTGTTCAAATTATAACACTGCAACTTAAGTCATATGCTAGAATCAATGGCGGGGAAATGGCCAGCTGGCAAGTGTGTGTGTTGTTTGTTTGTTTGTTTTTAATTTGAAAAATAACTTGGAAGTTTATCTGGGAGCTAAATTTGCATTTTGGTCAGATTTTTCCCTTTGTAAGCACAGAAATTCATGTAGACCAGATAGACCTTCATATTTTCACGTACATCTTTGAAGAGTTGATCTGTTGCTAGCATTACTCTGCAAACACTTTTTTCCACTACTGTTTTTATTTTGGGATTTTAAATAATCTAGATCCTTAGAAATGGTTTGTAAAATATCTCCTAACACCAAAGCAACTATTCTACACATCTTACATAATGTAAACATTTATTAAATAGTTGCCTTGGTAAAACAAAAACAAAAACAAACAAAACAAAAAGGAGGAAGAGGACATTAAAATGTGGTTCTATGTGTTTTTAATCCTGAAGTTATTTTTTTTTTCTCAAGCAATTTCCATTTTTGGTTCATTTATTTATTTATTTATTTCTAAAAAATACTGACAATTAAAAACACCATTGTTTTAAAAGGTCACTTTGAAGACACATACATTGTGCTGAGGGTGTTATATGTGCATCTAGGACTCTTCTTGACGTACAGCCTTACCAGTTTCTCAGATGAATGAACATCTCCCAGCCCAGTTTTGGACACCTTCATGTCTATGGGTTGGACACATGTTATTGATCCCATCTTGTTGCAAAAATCGTGTGGAACTCAGGAAGAAAAGTGGTTTATAACCAAGCTACACAGAACTAACGACAACCAAGAACCAGAGTCGTGCAAGCATCATGCTAAAAGGAATGTAAAAGAGTGCCATTTTATGGTTACCCAATACTTACAAGTGGACACTTTTCAACTTGATGGGGAGACATCCAAGCTGTGTTTTGAATGTACCGCAGATGAATATAAATAAAGAGAGGAAGAAAGAAAGAAAGGAAGGAAGGGAGGAAGGAAGGAAGGAAGAAAGAAAGAAAGAAAGAAAGAAAGAAAGAAAGAAAGAAAGAAAGAAAAGAATCTACAGTAATTATGCCCATGCCATATGACCACTGTAGGTGTAAATTAGACCACACTTTACCAATGGACTAATTCAAAGAAAAGTTTAGCATGTTTTTCAATCTTTATTTATTTATTTATTTATTTATTTATTTATTTATTTATTTATTTATTTATTTATTTATTTATTTTTTCCTTTTGGTTGGAACTCAATTGGCAGTAGTTTAGCTTTATCTTACCAAACTGTAAACTCTACTTTTGGAAAACTGGTTAATTTCTCGTCATCTCCCTTCTCATCTGTAAAATAAGGAGGTTGCCCCAGAGGTGAGTATCAAAGCTTTTCCCAGTTTTATAGTTCTGTGATCTATAGAGCCAAAGTTACAATGTACGATCTGGAATCTGATTTTCTACCGCTAGTGCCATGGTACTGCTGATTTCATTAACCTCAAATGTTGAGTTTCCCCAAGTTAGCCTAGTGTGATTTTGTTGTTTTTCTTTTCAAGAAATTATGCTTACACCCCTTTGGCAACAATAGGTGATTTAAAGGACTTTTAACTCTACTTTGGAAGTGAAAGCAGTACTGGGTGGCACGCATGCCCCAGTGCCCTCTAGTGGGTGAAACCATATTGCGTAGATTACTTATGGGGTTTGTTGGGTAGTTTCTCTCAAAACATTTCACAGATCACCTGGAATAGGGCCTCAATTTCTACATTTCAAACTCCCAGATAATTTAATAATCACCAAGAGATGTTCAGATGTTCAGACATTTTGTTTCACGGATACAAAGCAATTGCTACTCTCCATTCCCCTAAAAGTTCATGCACACTGCAAAAGCCCTTTACATTTTCTATCAGGTTCAGCTTCAATCTTAGCTGTGTTTCCAGTCCCGCCGATAGCTACTGTCCTATTTCACACCAATCTGAGAATCACATTTTTAAAATCCTCATTTTAATAAAAATAGTTTATGAAGATAAAATAAAATACAATTTTAAGTCTTCCTGTGGATTATATGATCACCAAACTACATATCAAATATAATTATGTCATTCTAAAATGTTCATTGATTTATGACTAGAGCATTTTCCACGAAGATCAAATAAGTTCTGTAGGTTATGATTTTTATTATTTTCTACAATAAACTGATTATAGAAAGCAAGCCATCCATACTACAGTAATCTACATTATATATGTTGGCTTGTTTGGTTTTAATTTAGTGTTTTTCCTATTAATCATATATGTTATTAGAAAAAGATTATGAAGGAAACTATTCTGTAAACCAACTTGGTAGACTATACTATTTAATATAAGCACACTCATCTTAATAACTCTTATAATTATTTGTACTCTTGAATATATAAATACCTCAGAATGTAATTTGTGACTGCTAATTCTGAAAATTACTTTATCAGATATTAGAAAAATTTTAAAAAGTTCTATGACTTCATATTTTACAGACTAGAAAATGCATACAAGATGGTAAAATGTGAATCACTTCCATTTGGATACTGAATAAATTTGTAGAAGACTTATGTTTTCATGCTACTGTACCAATAAGCTTTCCAATATCTTAAAATGTAATTTTCATCAGCATTTCATTAACATTCTTGGAAAGCTGTGATCCCATCGCTCCAGGTTATTTTGTCTTGTGCTTGTGAACTGCGTCTCTTCAACCTTTCATTTCCTATTTGTGCTAATTTAGCCATTTAACCCCTTCTCCATATGTGTGTGTCTTAGTATGTGCACATGTTACGTGTGTGTGTGTATGTGTATATGCACATATATATTCATATGTATGTGTGCATGTGTCAGGAATATAACCTTATGCTCATACCATGTATTTTACTATCCCTCATATGCATTGTCCAAAGATTATTTTAGAAACTATTTTGGGAATGCATGTACTTTGACAGAATCCTATCATCTGAAATCAGGAATGGAATTCTCTAACTTGTGGTATTATATTAGTATTTAAGAGTTCAGATTTTGCAACACTTTGTGTTTCTGAGTGTTCACATTAGGCATGTTCATCCTAAATTTCTTTTATTTATTTTGATTCAATAACATTAAAAGGTAATTAGCCCAAAATACTTAAGAAGATAAAAATAACGGAGTTCCAGCCTCTTTCATTTGTTGTAACCATATCACCTTGTCTCTCCAGGCACTCTCCCTCTAAAGAAAGGTGGTGGAGGACTTCTTCCTGAGTAATTGAGGAAGACTCTAAGGAGCAATGCTAATGAATCTCTGTCTTGAAAGTTTCCAATTGTTTGCACTAAACCCTGCCTTCCTCAAGTATTGTCTCTGGACTTTGTGTGGTTTACGTAATCTTGATAAACTGGGGTTTTCAACTTAACTGAGATAATAGTAGGATTTAGAACTCTGCTTAGAATTAAATGACATGATACCTCAAAGTATGTGGATCAATGACAATACTTAGACGGGTAAAATGTTGTTAATCTGTTCAACTTATTTCAGAGACAGTTTTCATTTCAGTTATGGTCTGTCTAATCTAAAGTCTAGAGAGAAGAACTGATAGAGAAAAACAAAACAAAACAAAAACCAAACCAAACAAACAAACAAACACTAAATACACAAAAAACTCCCAAGCGCTTATCATCCAGTTTGTTGGGTAAAGGCAGAGCAGGTCGGAGCGTTTGGAAAGCAATGAAGGCACCTCAATTCTCTCCATGCTACATTCCTCGGCACTTGCCTCAAGCGAGAAAAATGACCGGCGCAGGGACGTGCAGGAACGTCCTGTGACCGCACCACTGAAGAGCAATTCTTGAATCTTTACCGATGGCACAATTATCTTGTGCTTTTGCTTATAAATATTATTAAAGTTTCTAAGACTTCCATGCTCTCTCAGTGATCTCAACTAATTTAAATTACCTCACAGCTGTGGTGCTGAAGTGTAATAAGGATAATAATAAGGAAAGCTATTGCTAAATCTTAAATAATGTATTGTCCTTCTGAAAGGGCCACCTTGCCAGGCCACAAAAGAAGAGGATGCAGCCAGCCCTGGCAAAACTTGATAGGCTGGAGTCAGTTGGTATGGAGGAGGGCTCACCCCTTTTGAGGACTAAGGGAGGAGGATAGGAAGGGAAGAAGGGGAGAGGGAGGGACCTGGATGAGATTAGGGAGGGCGCTATGATGGGGATATAGAGTGAATAAATTAAAAAAAATAAATTTAATAAAAATAAAATAAAATTGTGATCAATCGAACTGAGCAGAATTGTAGAAGATAATCTACACTATAAGAAGTAACATATAGGCAAAAAAAATTACAATCTAGGTTACAATTAGATAAGCCACGTCAACTGACACATCTAGTTTTTAACATTAAGCAAAAAGTTCAGGCCTGAGCAATGCAACGACAAGAAAATTTCAGAGGTTCATCACTAGGGAGAGGAAGTCTCACTACTGTTAGCATGATGTGATAGGACAACCTACCTAAAACACAGAGGAACCTACTGAAATCATTAAGAGTTCTCGAGGTTTGTTTAGTACAAGTTATTTTAAACTGGGAGTACTATTCCAGGCACCAAACACTATTGGGAAATAAAATGGTAGGTGAATAAAGCAATAGATTACTTATTAAGTAATGTTGAAATCATTATGGAAATGACAAATTGAGAAAATCTAAGTGTCTCACTAAGGGCATGTGCTGAATAGATTGTTCCAATATATGGTCAGTGCATTCTGACTGACTCAGTCATAAACAGCATTAATAATTTTAATAATTGCTCATAATGTAAACCTTAAATATACTTCTAGATATCAATAGTTCTATAAAAGATATAATCTAGTTTGTGCAATACATGTAGTTTTGATATACTAAAAAGGAGGAAGATGATCCAAATTAACAGTGACTCCTGTGAGGGATGACATATTCCTTTTTTATTTTTGTTTGTACTATTCAGTATATTCTAGAGCTGGTATTTATAAGTTTATTCCATACGATTTTGAGAAAAAGATGATTTGATAATCAAGGTTGAAAAATACCAAAGCAAAGAGAGATTATGTCCTGTGTAGACATTCTTGTTCTAAGACCCTGTAGTGATAGGGTGTCTACAGAGAAAGATGCCTTCCAGCTCCTATTCAGGCTGATAAAAGCATCTCTCTAGCCTCCTATGCTCTGATGTGTTTTAAAGATCATCAAAGCTTTCCCCTGCTCTTCCCTCTGTGCAGCACAAGTTCAAAAAAAACATGAATTATGAAGGGTGAAACTGTAACAAAAGCCTCTTCCGTGTTTTGATTCATGATGGAAAGTTTCTCTATAGCTTTTTCAGAAATTCATCAATTTAATTAAAGTCCTCCGTCAATTTCTACTGGCTGTTGTGATTAATCGCTTCTGGTTCTAGTACCAAAGACAAAAGAATAGAGAGATAGTTATTGTATGAGAGGATTAGTGTAGTAAACCATGTAATATCCACATGGAGATTACCAGGTATTCAATAATGAATTTGAAGCATGTTAGAAATGCCAGTCAGAATGTGGATAAATGTTCCTGCAAAGCCAAAACAATGAATCTAATTTCCTGTTTATTTAGAATGATCACTTTAATTTAAAAACTAAAAGAAACTCTTTTCTCTTATTAGTTTCCTTTCTGAAAGTGCATTCTAAGCACTCAATGAATATTATTTAAAGAAAGTAAGCTATGAAAATCTTTAAAAAGTATCTATCTCCCCAGAGAACATTTTAAAATGGATTTAATAATTTTATTTGTATATCTTAGGTTCTCAGTGTTATAAAATGATCAGAATAAAATATTTTAGAGTTCATTACACTACTAAATGATATTAATGTTTAATCTCTTGATACAAGTAAGATTAGTCTACCACACAAAGATACTACACAGATTATAATTTAATTTATTTTTGCTGTTAAGTATACAATGATTTTGTTTTTAAATACTATGTTACAAAAGTTTTTAGGTCTAGGTACATTTTTAAAAGAACACAAAACTTGAAATCTTGTTAGTCAGTCAGTCAGTCAATCAGGGAAATTTTCTTTGTTTGTATGAGTTGGCTTTGTTCTGTTACGCCAAGACAATTTTGTTGTGTGCTTGCAAATTATCTGAAGCACAATGACAGCCTGCCGCCGACACCCAGGATGTGAGAATAGTAACCTATCGGGCCCATGCTGAGAACTGTCCACTTACTCCTTTCTCCAGCTGGAGAGTCTTTGACTGGTGTCTCCTTATCTTACAGGTTTCCTCTGGACATTTGACCCCTGTCTGTAATGTCAGGCTTCCTGCTCTTTGCTCTTCAGCTCCTCACCTCCCCACTTTGGGCGATATTCTTCCTCCCTTTCAGACTCCTTGTTATCTCAGACAAAGGGTCATCACTTCAGGCCATCTGCCTTCATTCTTTTCATGTCCTATCAACACCGACCTCTCACATTGGAAGACTTAGGTTCTTACACACTGCTTGCAAATAAAGTACTGCCTTGCACATTTCTCTTGCCTTCCTGTTACTTTCTTTACCGTTAGGTAAGTGGGAATGAAAATGGTGAGACATTAGTGTTGATGGGGGACCAACAAGCCAGAATCTGGGGATGCAGTTGTGTGCTGGCTCTCACACCAACAGCTACTACTGTTCCATTTTACATCTCTGTGTATCTCCAATTGCAGACAGTTCATGGAAGATGATGCTCAAGAAGACAGGAGTAGGTAAAAAGGGCACCAACAGGTAAAACAAAAAGAGTAAGTGTAGATAGAAATGCAACTATTTGCATTATCAGAATTGGGAAGGTGAAATGAACAAGAGCAAGAATGGTCTTTACCTTTGCTTTACCTTTCCCAGTCTCCAAGAACACAGGGGTTAGGTGTGGTGTCACACGTCTGTAATCAGTACCTTCCAATGTGAGGCAGGAGAATGACCATGAGTTCAAAGCCAGCCTGGGATATAGACACTTGGAAGTCAATCTGGGCTGCATAGTTACTGGGAAGCCAGTCTGCACTACACAGAGATCCTGTCTCCAGAAAAACAAAAGAAGCCAAAGAACGCGAGCGTTAGAAACTCTGCTGAGAATGAAAATCCTTGTTTCTACCCCGTATCCATATGGTGATAACTCTTGGATCTTTGGTATTCTCCTTTGTTTGACTTTTAAAAACATTCAACATTGACTCCATAGGAAAAAATCATATGCAGCATAATAAAAATATGGAAGTTTAAAAATAGGATAATGTATTTCTACATTGAAACAAGGCTAGTCAAGACCAAAGCATAATTCCAGGCTTTCTTGTCATAATGTGAAATATTATTTTTTATTATTTTGTTAGTATCGACACAATTCATAGCTTATATCACTCACTTTTGGATTACACAGCACACACTAGACATAAACTTCTAAAAGAAAGGCCTTTTAAGAATTGGGGGGTTGCAGCCTTGCCAGGCCACAGAGGAAGACAAGGCAGCCAGCCCTGAAGAAACCTGATAAGCTAGGGTCAGATGGAAGGAGAGGAGGACCTCCCCTATCAGTGGACTTGAGGAGGGGCATGGGAGGAGATGAGGTAGTGAAGGTGGGATTGGGAGGGAATAACAGAGGAGGCTACAGCTGGGAAACAAAGTGAATAATTGTAATAACTAATTAATAAAAATTTTAAAAATTTAGACTACAACACACACAAACACACACACACACACACACACACACACAACCCTCTGGTATTTCTGGAGATTTTTTTTTTCTCATATGGCTTTGTTTGGGTATTTACTACCTTACTGTTTTGTTGTTGTTTGTTTGTAGGTTTATGTTTTCTGACTTTGAGTTTTTATATGGAGGTTTGTGTGTATATATGCGTTTCTTTGCTTTGTTGTTTTGTTTCATTCTGCTTTCTTTTCTTCTTCTTTGCCTGTTTGTTTTCTAAAGAGAGAGAGAGGGAAGCTCTGGAGTTGGAAAAATGGAGAGGTGAGGGGATCTAGAAGTAGAAGGAGAGGGAAACCATAATCAGAACATATTGTATGGAAAAAATACTTTCAATAAAAGTAAAGAAAAAAGAGTTTAGGCTACATTGGGTTAAGTTTATTTTATTTTTCTGTTACAGGTTTCTTTCTAGGACTTAAAATCTGTAACCTTGGATAAAGTATAAATAAAGAGAATAAAAATGATTTATTCTACTTTGCTCTTCGGAAAAATAATATCAGGAAAATCTTTTTCCATATATCTGATACCAGATATGTGTGTGTGTGTGTGTGTGTGTGTGTGTGTGTGTGTGTGTGTGTTTTACTATCCCAAACCCAGATAGAAGTCAAAGACAGTAAAATACATAGCATTTCATGGGCTGGTTAGAAAGAAATAGAAGTGAACACATGAGAGTCTATTATCTGTGGAAGACAGGGAACAATACTTAATGTTGTCTTCCAACATTATATATATATATATATATATATATATATATATATATATATATATAT